>NW_023276897.1:244535-334497 GCF_003668045.3 Cricetulus griseus
TGGTACCTCTTGTCCAAAACCACTTTTAAAGTAACATTTTACCTTTGAAATAGAGCAGCACTCCTCAGACACTGCCTTTTCAAGTCGTCCAATGAGCACCTGGACAGGCTCTTTGTCATCACCTGGCAGAAGATATAGCACATGTGAGCCATCCACTGTACATATGTAAGCAATACTGTCAGAGTTAACTGTTCCAACTAGAAGCTTCCATAAAACAAAACACATTTTAATTTCTTCCAAATTTATTTTCCATTGTGCAATGTGACTTTTTCAGATCAGTATCTAAGGTTGGCAATTTCTATTCTATAAATGAGTACAAAGCAGTGACCAACACTCCAAAACAAAATACATCCATATACTTGTCCATTAAATACATCATTGCAAACCTCAAACAAAACTTCCACAGACGAGTGTTCACTGTTTTTGCACAGGCACATAGTTCAGTGGTAGAGTAGCTTGACTAGTATGTGCAAACTCAGGGTTTCAGCCCTAGTGCCACAGAAATCAATCAATCCATTAATTAATTAAAAATTTAAAAAATTCATTCCATTCTCTTCTCCTCTTTTCAGAAACAGTGATCATTACTCACCAAACTGCTTTATTACCTACTAATAGAATAATCAACTGTCAATAGAAAACACTGGACAGGCTATCTGAAGACCATATCATCACAAACAATGCATGCAAATACAAGGAAAATCTTACCAAATTAAAAAAACAAAGAAATTTTGAAATGAAAACCTCCTTTAAGTGACTCTTGAAATCTGACTTTTTTCAGCAGGTCAATTCTACTGGAGACTTTGAAAGTACCCCATTCCTAATGGTAAATACCTAAACACGAGAAAGGCAATATACAGTAACCCAACACACAACATCAAAATAAATGGAGATAAACTCAAAACAATCGCACTGAAATCGGGGGCAAGACAAGGCTGTGCACTCTCCATATCCATTCAACATAGTACCTGAAGTTCTAGCTAAGGTAATAAGACAACAAAAGGAGATTAAACGGATACAATTGGAAAAGAAGTCAAACTCTCACTATATGCTGATGATACCATAGTGTACATAAGTGACCTCAAAACAAAACATTCCTCCAACTGATAAACACCTTCAGTAATGTAGCAAGATGCAAGATTAAATAAAAAAAATGAGTATCCATCCTATATACAGTTGACAACCTGGCTGAGAATAAATTCAGAAAACATGACACTCTACAATAGTCACAAATAACATAAGATATCTTGGGGTAACTCTTACAAAGCAAATGAAACACCTACCTGTATGACAAGAACTTCAAGTCTTTAAAGAAAGAAATTAAAGAAGATATCAGAAAATGGTAAGATCTCCCATGCTCTTGGATAGATAGGATCAACATAGCAAAAATGGCAATCCTACCAAAGTAATCTACAGATTCAATGGCATCCCCATCCGAATCCCAGCACAATTCCTCTCAGACGTAGAAAGAAAAAACTCAACTTCATATGAAAAAATCAAAAACAAAAACAAAAACAGGATAGCCAAAACAATCCTGTACAATAAAGGATCATCTAGGGGCATCACCATCCCTGACTTCAAGCTCTACTATACAGCTACAATAATGAAAACAGCTTGGTATTGCCACAAAAACAGACAGGTGGAGCAATGGTATTGAATCAAAGAGCCCAATATCAGCCAACACACCTATGAGCACCTAAATTTTGACTAAGAAGCTAAACATATAAAATGGAAAAAAGAAAACATATTCAACAAATGGTGCTGGTATGACTGGCAGTCAACATGCAGAAGATTGCAAATAGCTTCATATCTATCACCATGCACAAAACTCAAGTCCAAATGGATCAAAGACCTCAATATAAATCCGTCCACACTTAACCTCATAGAGGAGAAAGTGGGAAATATATCTGAACCCATAGGCACAGGAGACCACTTCCTAAGTAGAACAACAGTAGCACAAACTCTGAGAGCAACAATTAATAAATGGGATGTCCTGAAACTGAGAAGCTTCTGTAGAGCAAAGAACACCATCAACAAGACAAAACAGCTCCCTACAGAATGGGAAAAGATCTTCACCAACGCCACATCGGACAGAGGGCTGATATCCAAAGATCTCAAGAACCTAGAAATGAAACTGCCAAATTATCCATTTAAAAATGGGGTACAGATCTATACAGAGAATTCTCAACACAACAATCTCAAATGGCAGAAAGACACTTAAGGAGATGTTCATATCCTTAGTCATCAGGAAAATACAAATCAAAACCACTCCGAGATCCATCTTCCACCGATCAGAATGGCTAACATCAAAAACACCAATGACTGCTGCACTTTTTCTAGTCTTTCAGTTTTAACTTGTAACTCCTGAATTTCCTGTTCAATCTTACACTTTTTCTTTTCATTGAGTTTGAGGATATCGATTTCTTTCTTAAGATCATTAATCTGAAGAGTCATTTGTTCTGATTTCAAATCAATATCTAAAGGCTGTAAATCTCTTAACTCAGAAATTTCTAAGTTAGCTGACTCTGCTTACTTGTCAAGTTTTCTTTTTCACATGGAATCATTTCTCTCTTCTTAGTCATTTCATTTCCTAACTCTTCAATCTGATGCTTGTGGTGAATGGCCAAATTATCTTTAAGTTTTTCAATATGTGTTCCATGTTCAACTTCTAGACCTTCTTTGGCTTTGCAAAGAGCTTCTTCCTGACTAACGAGGAGATGCTTTCTCAATTGCTGTATTTGCATTTCATGGGACTCTGACATCCTCTGTAGTGTCTCATTCTTTTCTTTTTCTAGCATTTCAAGTTTTATTTGGTAGCTTGAAATTTCTGCCACATGTTTACACTCGAGCTCTTTCTGGAACTCAGACAGAGCAACAATTTTGGCTTTCAAGTCTTCCATTATGTGGAGGGAATGGTGTGTATCATTTAGTTTACTTTCTTGCTCAACGATTTTTTCATCATCTCTAGTGACCTGCTCTTTCAAAATATTGCATTCTTCTAAAAGATTGTTGTATTGTGACTGAAGCACACATTGCTCTCTCTTAACTACACAGAGCTCCTTGCTGAGGTTCTCCTTTTCAAAAAGAGTATCTTGCAATTTTATATTCTGTCCACTTATTACCATATTGAATATGTCTAGCTGTTCTTTATACTGTTTATACAGATTGCAGATATCCAATGTAGTACTTGCATATGAATCCAAGACAGTTTCCATTTCATCTTTATGGTGGGATTGAAGATCCTCTGACTGAGATTCATGTTGTTGTATTAATTCTTCCTTCATATGAATTATTTCTCTACCATACATTTCATCTAGCTCCACCTGGAGGTGGTCTGATTTCCTCCTTGCTTCTCTCTCAGTGCTCTGCTCTGTGCCAGTGTCTGGAAGGCTATCATTGTAATTTTTCTGCTGTAGGTCTTTAATTTCTAAAAGGTAGTGGTTCTCTTTTTCTTTGGAACTGGCTAGCTCCAGTTTTAAGTTTTGGTTCTCTTGGTGTTTTGCTGTAAGCTGTTCTCTTAAATATGCTACTAATTTATCAGCGGAATCTAACCGGTTCTGCAATACAGCAGATTTCTTTTCTTCTTCTGTTTTTCGTTCTTTCAAATCATCAATGATGACCTGCTTTTCTAGTAAGGTGTTATTGGCATGGTCTAATTTTTTATCTTGTTCCTTCAGAAGAAAAAAACGAAAGTATAACAATTTCTGGTAACTTTGTTGTGCAACATTATTAACAAAAGACAGATGAAAGTCACATTTTTATATCATTCTATAAAAACTATTGGGCCCACCCCTCAATTGTCCACATGATAAATCGACTTGGGTACCTGGACACTTAGAGCAAAAAGACCTAGAGCAGCTCAGAGCTTATTAGGAAGAAATATTGAAATACATTTGGTGTGGTAAAATTTATAATTAATGTAGGTAGGTAGGGACAATCTGGGAGAAAACGAGAGAATATGTTAATAATATATTACATGAAATTTTTTAAAGTAATAAAAAATGTAACAAATTTTTAAATTAAAACTATACACCCTGATTTGCTTAGCATGTTTGTGGTCCTGGGTTCTATCTCCCAGAACTGCCAAAAAGAATGAAGAAAGAAGGAAAATAAAAGACTGCCAGGCTGATGAGATGGCTCTAATGACCTGAGTTCGCACTCCAGACAAATAAATTACTGTAATAATTAAAAAAACTCACCAAAATTTTGCTAACACATTATTTGTCTCTTTTAAAATTAACTGACTGATATCCCAATTATTTAATCTTTTGATGACTAATTATAATATTAAACTCTCTCGGATTACTCCCAGAAAAGCATGTAAAATTATGTTCAGGTTATTCCCAGGAACTCTAGTGATCTGAAAATGTTTCAGTGATAGGAGACATTTCCATGAGTCTGTCTTCATTTCACTGCCTGACACATAGGGGACATCTACGACAACTGTAGTATATACAGCTTATGGAGATGGTACTACAATTTCAGCTCAAACAGAGACTTGAGAACAGAAAGAAACCTTTGTCCAGTTCCCATTTAGGGTCAATTATGCCACTGTAGGCAACAGATGGGCCCAGATAAATACACCATGCACAGGCAAATGACAGTCCCATGAGAGCACCAAGTAGAGCAGAGGCCTAGTCAGAGTTTTGTATCTGTTATTTAGTGTTCTCTGTGGGCTTCTGACCCAAATACTAAGCATGAAATAAAATATACAGAATTGGTCATGGGCAGCTGAATTATATTACAAAGGTCCTTGGCAAACGGAGCTCAATGGGATTCTGAAGGAATGCATAACACATTGAAAGAAAAAAATGTCAAAGCTCAGACAGAAGAAAGCCCTCTGAAGGAAACGCTGAGAGTACCCCTCTCTAAGCACAGTTCATGGAAAAACACCAAAGTGCCTTCAGTCTTTGACAATTATGGTCCCTCTAGAAACATTGTACCCTGAGCCAGGTATGCATATACATAGCACTCAAGAGGCAGCAGGATCTTCCAACCATACACAATATAAATACTCAATTATGTAAAATAACAATGTTGGAAATTGTGGTGAACAGGACTGAAGAAATGCAGCTCATAGGTATAAACTGCACTACAATAATATGCATAAATCAGGTCAACTCAGTCTAATGGCACAACGTCTGAAGGCTGACCCCCTCCCATCTGCTCACTAAGGAACATCCAAACTAGTATTTGTCTTTTTAAGTTCACTTGTCCATGGAGAGACAATAAAACCCAAAGGACCCAAAATACAAAGTTCCCCATGATTGTTAATGGTTGTAAACTAAAAATCTCCTCCCCCTCCTTCGTCCTCTACACAGCCTCACTCCACAGCCCAGCCACGCCTCTACCTGCTCAGTCCTCCCATATGACATTTATATTTAACTGTCAACTAGACACAAACTAGAATCACCTGGGGACAGGCTGCATGAGGACTCAATCTACATGAGGGTGGCCTGTTGCCTTACGTGATGTGAAAAGATGGAGCCCACTCTATGTAGTACTATTCCCTGGGCTTGGGTCCTAGACCTTTTAAGAGTGGGGAAAGGGAACTGAATCTTAGGGATGCACACATTTATTCTCTTTGGGTTGTGGGATGCAATAGGATTAGCTACCTTGAGCTTGACTCACTGGCAATGCTGGACTAGAAACTGAACTCCTAAGTCAAATAAACTCTTCCCCTAAGTTGCTTTTATTGGGGGAATTTATTCCAATAACAGAAATGAAACTACGACATTCCACTTCAGTCTCCCATGTGCTGAAGTTTCAGATATGTGAAAACAGGCTGAGCAAGCCATGGGAAGAAAACCAGTGAGCACCAGCCCTCCAAGTCCTCGGCATCAGCTCTGTCCTCTTTGATTCCTGTCCTAACCTCCTTCAGTGATGAACAATAATGCAGAAGTTCAAGACAAATAATCCCTTTCTTCCTCACCTTGCTTCAGGGGCATGGTATTTTGTCGACAGCAATAGAAACCCGACTGGTAAAATCCCTAACTATTCTACCCTTATTTCTACATAAATAGGCTATAGCACAAAATTACAGTAATATCCACCCTCCTAATAGTATCTTGAGCAACATATCCCTCTATTTCTCATCCTGGTTAGAGGGCCAATCAACCACCAACAATTTCAATCCACTCTAATTCCACCATTTCAGAAAGTTGCACCATTAAACAAGGGGGAGGGGCTTGGAAAATTAGGATTCATTGGGCACTTTCTGTGGGCATTGGCCTGAGTACAAATTCCAAAGCATCAAAATTACCCTACTCTACCCTTTCACTTTGGAATCCATTTGAAATAGAATATCCTATTTCCAGATGATACAACACTCTGCTTTTTATCTTTGGAAATGCTCTTCTTTCTACATAGAGGTTGCTTCCCTTGCTTTTTTGTTAACCTCTAGCTGATTACCTGTCATCCTTCTGATATTACCCTTCCAATGCTACCCAAGGAACACACACAAGGCAGGGTTTGGCATCCTTCATACTCTTGAGAAGCAGGTGCACTGTTGCTGGCATGGGTCTGATAGGAGTACATTGGTTTCTTTATATCTGCCTTCCTCATCTTTGCGTTGTGAGTGCTCAATAAATAGCTGTTGAATGAAGCACACAGAGCTCCCTTGCAGGTTATTAAATATTTTAGGTCTAGCTACTACTATACTGCTGAAATTTGCAAGAAGGGACAAAAGTCATATTTATTCTGCACTGTGAGCTGATGGCCACTCTCATTACACTGATGTTCCACTCAGAATTATACTGAAAATCTGGAAGCACTCACCTCAACCAATACCTGATTTGGATTCTTTGTTTGGACACTGGCCAGAACTCTCATTTCAGTGGCATCAGGATTCCCTTCAGGGTCTGTACCTTCACAATTATTCTTGAAGATCTCATCTGTTCCTTCATTAATATTTGAGCTGTGTTCATCTTGTTTACAGCTTGAAACTTTCTTGTTCTTCTTAGTAATCTGCCCATCACGTCGGGCTTTTCTTTGTCGATACAGAGCAAGCTATCGGGTGTTGGGGGTTGAGAGCAGCATTGTCATCTAAGTTGTTTTAGCATTAGGAAAGCTCTGGGTCACTTTATTATATTCAAATTATCACTAAAAAGGAGTGACAAAACAAAGGACGCTTGCCCTGTCCTAAATAGAGAAATTACTATTGCACTGAAAAGAGACTGGATGTTTCTGAATCAGGAGTAAGAAATGAAAATGTCTGAAAGAAGACAATCAGATCAGAGTCAGGAGTTTGAGAGTGCGGCAGGCACTCAAGAGTATTATCTGTGGCTTTTAAATGTCTCAGAGCATGACACTAACAAGGAGGTCATGTGCATCAGCCTCCATGGGTTTTCTGGGATTTTAACTTTACACTAAAGACAATTAATTTGCACCAAAAGCTTTAGCTCTAAGTGTGGCTTGTAGCCTTATGTATAATAGAAGTAATGAAAATAATCTAAATTATAGACTGATGCTCTCTTGCCCTCAATCATTTGTATATCACCACCAGAATCCCACAGCCTAGTGCCACCTATTCATACAATTTACTCACCGTCCACACCAGTGTACCTTTCTTATTTGTTTATAAAAGTGATGTTTAATCCTGAGCACCTCTTTCATCTGTGGTTTCTTTTTTAAAAGTTAGCCAACAAAAATTAAAACAAGGCCACAGCTATCACTAAAATGTTAAACACTAATGAAAGTTATGAAAGAAATGGATGAGTATTAAAACATTTGGGGATAAAAGAGCAGCAAACACTTTTAGCTGCCATGGCAGAAATAAAAATGTAAAAGGTTAGAGTCTTCTTTAAAATCATACTATGTGTCTACCATTGGACTAGGACACAAAAGTACCATCATATAGTCAGAATTATCATCCCATAAATATCTCAATGACGTGTGAACTATAGGGAACCCTTATTAAAAATATTGAACCAAACCACTAATGACAATACTTATGATAGAGTAGTGGCTATAAATCAGTATCATAGTATAAATTTTATGAAAAGAAAATCATCACACCTCTTATAATACAAAAAACACAGCAGGCTTCACTCAGGCTTCAACTATCAAGAATTATAACTAGCTTGGAGTTTTCTTTTATATTTGAATTAGAAACAAGACTGTTTTACATGTCAATCTCAGTTTCCTCTCCATCCCCTCCTAACATACCACCTCCCCCTCCAACCTAAACCCTACTCTACATATCCTTTCTTCTCCCCAGGGAGGGTGAGGCCTTCCATTGGGGGGGGTCATCAGAATCTACTAGCTTGGATTTTTAGTAATGCCATACTTAAAGCTATAATTAACTCTTGAAATAAAGGTATAACAACTTTGGTGTGTTCCCCAAATTCAACTATGGGTGTTTTCCCCTATATGAAAATTCTATGAGTATGCCCGTGAGTTGTTTGTTTGTGTGTGTGTGTGTGTGTGTGTGTGTGTGTGTGTGTGTGTGTGTGTAAGTGTGTGCAGGTGTTCTTGCCTGAGTGTGTGCATGGGAGGCCAGAGGTTGACTGCAGGTACCATCCTGTATCACTCACCACTGAAGTAGTAATTCATAGTGTTGGCTAGGTAGGCTGGCCTGCACGTTCCAGGTATCTCTCTGTCTCCATCTATGTCTCCCTTGGATGAGATTTCAGATTCACATCACCAGGCCTGGCTTCTTATATGGATGTTGGGAACCTGAACTTTGCTTGCACAAGCAAGCACTTTGCATACTGAGCCATCTCAACAGCCTGAATTTCCCTTTTTATATAATTTATTTTCTATGAAGCAAATACTCACCACCACTACTTAAATTTGAGCTCTTTAATTATACTGAAGAAAACCAAAATGAAGATCTAGAGCCTTGAAAAAAGATCTTTCTTAGTAAATTGTTTTTCAAATTGTTCCACTGAGAAATTTCATTTATATATAGAATACAAAATTATCACTTTAGAAACAGTTCTTGATGTATACATTATACTATATTTTATGAAATGTTTTACACCAATTTTAATCCAGTACAGGAAAATCAGCCTATTCTGAAGCCAGTTTGGATTACACATTGAGCTTAAGTCTACCCTGCACTTTGGTCTCAGACGGCTAAAAAGAAAGAAGGAGAGGAAAAACACTGTCTAACCAAAGTCTCCATGTTTGGAAAGGATGTATACTCCATCTTCAATTCCTTCGATGCAC
Organism: Cricetulus griseus; assembly: GCF_003668045.3. Classification (NCBI taxonomy): domain Eukaryota; kingdom Metazoa; phylum Chordata; class Mammalia; order Rodentia; family Cricetidae; genus Cricetulus; species Cricetulus griseus. Next base: position 253,704 of record NW_023276897.1, read on the forward strand.
AGAAGGTGCTCAGTCCCTCAGGTTGCACAATGGTAAGCAGACTTCTAAAGATACTGATTCCCCTGTTCCTCCAGTTATATAGAGAATGCTACACAGACACATTCAATTCTAGACCTTACATAGAGGGCACTCATCGGAAAGACAGCTAACCATATTCTAGAAATACAGAGTTAGCTACTGCACATATTCTGTTATAAACCAATCCTGAGCACCTACCACCATATCTCTGCAGTATCACCCTTCATTCATTACTGACCTGCTTTCCTCTGTTAATGTGAGAGAAGAAAAAAAGAACATAGTTGTGTTAGTTAGGGTGACTATTGCTAGGATAAACCCCCCAGAACAAAACAACTTGGAAAGGCTTTATTTTGGGGCTTCTATTCCCATACCACAATTCATCATCAAAGGAAGTCAGGACAAACTCAAACAGGGCAGGAACCTGAAGGGAGAAGATGGTGCAGGAGCCTTGGTGCTGTTTTTTGGCTTGTTCCACCTGGCTTGCTCAACCTGCTTTCTTAAACAACCCAGGACCACCAGCCGAGCGTGACACTACCGATAATGGGCTGGGCTCACCCTCATCAATCAATAACAAAACGCCCTATGTTCTTGCCTATAGCCAGAACTTAAGGAGACATTTTCTCAAATGAGACTCCCCATCTTGGATGACTGTAGCTTGTGTCAAGTTGACACAAAGCCAGGCAGTACAATTGGAATAACAGTTTAAGACATAACTTAATTGTCCCCACCTACGACAACATAATATCTCAAAGGTAACTTCATTTTTGGAAGAAAGGAAGGCAAAAGTAAGCTCATAGAGGTAATTTCAGAAAGAAACCATGACATTCAATACATGTGTGAAAGTATTCATTCAGCCTACTGAAGGATACCTACATAGAATTCTGGATTGTTTACAGGCCTTGCCGGACACACATGCCCACACAAAATTCCAGTCACCTAATACATAACTGCAATTCTACAGGTGCAGTTTAATTTATAGCACCTTTCGCTGCTCAGAAGTTCCATTCCACACATTGCAAAAGGTCACTGGCCATGACAAGACCTTCTACAGAAATATACAAGAGGAGGAGGAGGAGGAGGAGGAGGAGGAGGAGGAAGAGGAGGAGGAGGAGGAGGAGGAGGAGGAGGAACAGGAGGAGGAGGAGGAGGAACAGGAGGAGGAGGAGGAGCAGAAGCAGAAAAAACGCTTATAAAAACGCCCCTACAGCCGAGTTCACAGCTGGCATTTGTGGCACATTCAAGTGAGGCCTTGGGGAGGCAGCTGTCACATGCCATTCACATACACGCAAGATTGCCACCCTGACACCTAAAGGCAGCCTGCTGGTGACCAGTGCACGGGTGAATAGAGAACAGAGAATAGAGAAGGCCCTAGAATAGAGAAGGCCCTAGACACCCCCTCAGAAAGCTCAGAGCCTGAAGCACTCACAAAACTCCCTTTAGAAAGTGAAAGTGCGGAGGCTGCAAAGCAATTCCCAGGCTGTTTATAGCAGGGCTAAGAGAGGGTTTTGGGAGAAAGAAAGGAGCCTGGCTGTGCAGGCATTGCATCTCCTGCTGCAGCCACAGGGAGCGGCTCTCCCCAGCCCCAGCGCCTGCCCTGCGGCCCCGCCTCTTCTGTCCCCTCTCCTCCCCGAGGCCCCGGCCCCGCCTCTCCCCTCCCTGAGGCCCCGCCCCCGGCCCCGCCTCCTGACGGCCAGGCTGCTGGCTCCTACCTTGTCCCTGCCATACTCAATCTTCCTCCTTCTCTCCTCCTCCTCCATCGCGTCTATCGTCCAGGCGGGAACGGGGGGAGAAGAAAGATGTGATCAGACGCCAGCAGACCGATCTCCGCGGGCCCCCGGGGCCAGCTCGGCGCTCACCGGCCGCTCCTTCCCTACAGGACCCGCCATCGCCGCTGCCATCTTTGTCCCCAAGCTCACACTCGGGAGGGCGAGTGGTCCCCACAGCTGGGAGCCTGGCTCGGCAGGTGGCCCCCTCTCTCCCCTCCTGGCTCGCCCAAGTCTGAGGCTCTGTCCTGAACCGGACACCCACTCCTCCCGGGACTCGGAGATTCTGGCACAGCACAGTGGTTTCCAAGTTCAAAAGCAGCGGCTGCCTTTAGACAACAAGCTGCAGTACGGAGTATGGTAGCGAGAGATGGAACTGCTTGGCAAGGGTCTATCAACCCAGGTGAGGGGCAACCCTGAGGACACCCCACTCTTTCCTTTTCCCCCACCCCAAGTGCCTCCCTCTGGCCCCAGCCGGTCCCCCCCACCCAAGTTCTCCTGCTAGGACAACAACTCCTGCTGCCCCAGGCTTCTCCCAACTCTTTGTTCCCTGAAGCAAGGCAGAGACACTCCTCCGCCATGGGGGCTTCTCCTTGGGAACAATGCTCCTAAAGGAGCTGGAATTTGGAATATAAATTGAGAACAAACCCATCTACACTCACTTCCCAGCTTTTAATGGCCTTTAAACAGCTAGGTTTCTTCTCTGACTTTCTCTGGAATTTTGGCAAAGCTCTTTCATATTTGTGACTCTTCCTGGCTAGTGAAAACAACCTAACCCTTGTCAATTCTATTTCTTTACTGAAATGACTAGTGTGAAATTTTGTGCCCAGTAAACTTGATAGTATTTCAGCAAAGGCTTGAAAAGGATGAAGTGGTGAGCTGTGAGTGTGATTGAGGTCAGCAACAGATCCAAAGTACAGTGTGAGTGGTGTCCTAAAGGGAGAGCATTACACATAGATGCCTAATTAAGAATGGGACGGATGAGAGGGAGCTAAGACATGAAATCACTGAAGTAACAGAAGGCCAGATTGAATCCTGAAGGCCATTGTCAGTGCCCTTTTCTCTGAATGAGACCAGAAGCCACTGGGAAAGTCTCATGGTCTCTGCTATTACTATGTAGAGAAGGTAGAGTGAAGGGTTCGTTTGGATGTCATTTTGAATTTCCTTTACATTTGGTCACCTGATTACATGGACCTGTGGTGTCTACCTAGAAATTAGTCTTACCTAGGGAACCTTCTAGTGACCTAACTACTCATTCCTCTCCAAGGCTAAAGGCATAAGACTAAATAATACAGCCTACCTTTATGTAATATTCTTTCCATTATTCTTTGAAAGGGTAGCATTCACCGGAAGCTTAAAACTAGTCTGTGTCCAGCAATAACTGAACAGTTCCCCTAGGTTAGGGTATTTATCCCTCACACTGAGGTTATGTCATAAAGGAGGAAACGCATCATCCCTTGGCAACCTGCTACTTCCAAGGGTAACAAGAATTCCTTTAAGTCGTGTTGCTAGCCAGCTTGCTCCACAGGTCCCACCCATTGTTGCCTCTTGAGCTTGGGATCCCAGGCATGTTGCTGTGCCTGCTCAATGTTAATATGCCTGGGATGCAAACTCTGGTCCTCACACTTGTGTGGCAGTCACTTTCCCCACTGAGTCACCTCTCAGTCCCAACAGTGGAGTTTCAAATATGTATTTACAAAATGTCTTCAATAAAATGGGGCAGCTTTGTTTAAGTTTCAAAATGAAAGTCCTGTAAAAATAGTTACATAAAACAGACCTATAATCAGTCAAGTGACATATAATGTAACTAAAATCAGAGAAATTTAAGGTGGTACTACTATTACAAAGGATAAGATTATAGGCCAAGACTTTAAGACAGTGCAGCTAGTTACTGACTAGTAGAATATGTGAACACAAAATTCAGGTCTCCTAGGATGTTTATATCACTAAATAGTCACAGCATATAAACTCAGCTCCCAAATAGTTGTGACAAAGACCCTTGTAGGCTTTATATTCAGAATGAAATACATTTATTCTAAATAGAAGTATTTTGTGTTACTCTTGCTGAATGGTGCTATGGCTCCTGGTGGTTTTGAGAGAAATCAATCTTGCTGAACTACAGGTGTTCAGAGTGTTGTAAATGCTAGCTAGGCAAAGAAGATGCATGTCACCTGAGTTAGACCAGCACAAAATTCAAGTCATTTCAGTTCCAATTTGAAGAGGAATACAATCCCAATCACATCCTCTCCTTCTTGGAAAACAGCTTGTCTCATGAATTAAGAGAATTCCAGTCATTAGACTTTAGGATGATTCCAGTTTCCCATGAGACCTGCCTGTTATAATTCCTTTCTTCTCGGAAGTACCTTGAGTAACTCTGTAGGTCAAAAGATAACATCTCTGGACAGCTTACATTATCCCACATGTTCACACAAATCCTCCATTGCCAAAAAGTGATCAACGTGTTTTTTATTTTGTTTTTTTTAAAGCAATCTCATGAATACATCACACATATACTATATAGCATTTTTAAAACAGACAAAATAATATAATTTATCCCTACGTAATTTCATCTAAGAAACTAGAAATATAACTTACATTGTGAAGGTCTATAAATATTTTTGCTTTAAAAAGCCAAAATTAAGAAAATGAAAAACAACCTCTCTTTTAGAAAAAAGTAACAAATAAGATGCTGGTGGTGGGTGGCAAGGCCTTTAATCCCACGCAGAGGCGGGCAGATCTCTGTGAGTTTCATGCCACTCTGATTTACAGAGAAAGTTCCAGGACATAGAGCAAAGGATTACCAGCCTATAATCCTCTTCACCAAAGAAACTAGGAAACATGAAGGATCTAAGGGATAAATGGTCCCCAGGAATGGAAGTGGCATGAACTCCTGAACTAATTGGGAGCATGAGGGTAGGGGGGAGGGAGCTGCTACAATAAGAGCAAGAGAAGAGGAGTAGAGGAGAGGAAATGATGGAGCAGAGATATTGAGTTGGGGGAAGAATAGAGGAAAGAGAGCAGGATGAGAGATACCATACCAGAGGGAGCCGCTATAGATCCGAGAAGAGATCTGGAACCAGGGAGATCTCCAGAGACCTACAAGGATGACACGAGCTGACAATCCAGGCAATGGTGGAGAGTATAACCTAAAAGTCCTTCCCCTAAAGTGAGATTGATGACTTCTCTTTATGCCATCCTAGAGCCCTCATTCAGTGGCTGATGGAAGTAGAGACAGACATCACAGATATACACTTAGCTGAAATTGAGAATTTAGTTGAAGAGAGGAATGAAAATCGAAGGGGTCTGTACCAGGTTTGAGAAACCCAAAGGAACAATTGGCCTGAACAACGGAGAGCACATCGACCCCAGATGCTGTCTGGGAGGCCAGTACAAGACTGATCAGACCCCTGAACATGGATGTCAATAAGTGTCCCGCGCTACCGTCTTGCCAGCAAGAACAACGTGGCACACTCAGGATCCTTCTGCAGTAAAGCTTTAATACATCTTGAGAGGGAGAGCATAAGCTTACAGAGTGGAGACCCCCGAACACCCAAAACCCAACCCTTATATAGGTTTGCAACCGTTGCCTTGGATGTGTCACCTCCTGACTGGCTGCAGCTCATCAGACCATATGACCCCACGGGAGAGGCAGAGACCAAGGGAAGGAAAGTTACCCAGCGCCTGTGCACTAACTTGTTTATCATTCGGTGCCTGCCGGATGCAGGCACCATCTTGTAATGGAGAATGCAGGGATGGCTCCCCACAAATAAGGAGGCCTCTGCACTCCAGGGAGCCTCTGGTGGTGAATTACTATTTTTCCCTGGTGCAAGAAGGGACTTTGAGAGCCCATCCCATGTGAAGGGTTACACTCTGGCCCTGGACACATGGGGAAGGGCCCAGGACCAGCACAGGAAGATTTGGAGGACTTTGCAGAGCTCCCATTGAGGGCCCTACCCTGCCTGGGGAGTGGTGGGTGGATGGGTTGGGGGTAGGCTGCGGGTGGGGTAGGAAGGATGGGGGCGAGGGGAGGGAGAGGGAGAAGGGACTTATATGTGAAACAAGCTTGTTCCCTAACTAGAACTAATAAATACATTAAAAAAAAAAAAAAGATGCTGGTGGTGGCAAAGCCTTAAATCCCACGCAGAGGCAGGTGGATCTCTGTGAGTTTGATGCCACTCTGATCTACAAAAAGAGTTCCAGGACAGGCTCCAAAGCTACACAGAGAAATTTTTCTCAACAAAATGGAATAAAAAAAAAGAAAGAAATGAATCCAACTGTGTACTAGTATAATGGCATAAAGTCACTGGGAAGGAGCCGGAGAGTCAAGAAGAAATGTTAGACCTTCTAAAGAAATATCTGATAGAACCCAAAGAAACAATTGATATGGATACCATCAGTTACAAGTCTGATAGGGAAGTTTATGAGAAAAATGTGAGACACCATCAGCCAGGAGTATCGAAGCATCATATGCCTCGATAATGATACAATACAAACTGCAAACTACAACAGCAGCGTGTATGTAGTTTTCATGTCTTAAAAATGACCTGGGCTGGGTACATGGGGGTATATCCTGAAACCCAGACACTAAGAGGCTGCGGCAGGAGTACCATGAATTCCAGCCAGCATACAAGGATGGAAGACTTGTCTTCTTGCCTGGTTTTCACAAGTTCACTGGCCATGGTTTATCTCATTCTCCTCTCTCTCTCTCTCTCTCTCTCTCTCTCTCTCTCTCTCTCTCTCTCTCTTTCTCACACACACACACACAGACACACACACACACAAACACACCTAGTCACTAAATACACTGTGCTAATTACCTATGCAAATAATGCATCACATAACTGATAATTATTCATGCAGTGAACATGAGTGCATTTAATTTCATAAAATGAACACTAGTAGACATTAATGGACAAATATATCCAGATACAATAGTGGTTGACTGCTATATCCCACTTGCATTGGTAAATATGTCATCAAAACAAACAAACAAAACAAACTTTGAGAGCTAAACGAAGAGTAGATTAGATGACTTGGACATCTAAAGAATATTCCAAACACAAGCTGGGCGTTGGTGGCACATGCCTTTAATCTCAGCACTCGGGAAGCAGAGCCAGGCAGATCTCTGTGAATCCGAGGCCAGCCTGGTCTCCAGAGCCAGTGCCAGGATAGGCTCCAAAGCTACACAGAGAAACCCTGTCTCAAAAAACAAAACAAACAAAAAAACAAACAAATAAAAAAAAGAGAAATACACATCTTTTGAGCAACCCATGGACTTTTCTCCAACATAGATCATATTTTAGGCCATAAAAAAACCTGCAGTACAAAATCAAAATATCTATTACATCTCATGTTATTTGTCAAGCCTACAAATAAAATTCTGTAGCCTACTGTCTGTGCTCTGGAACTCAGTCATAGCCTTCTAGGTTCCAAATGGCTTGGACAGTCCCACCTCTCCAGTTCTGCCATGCACAGCTTGTTGCATAGGATCAGGCTAGCTCCACTCTACTTCTGCTACTGTTTGTGGTAGACAGTCCACAGTCTTAGCATCTCTGGTACCCTGGGTCTCTATTGAATGTGAGGTTGAACCTTCACCAATATCCTCTTGGTGTCTCTTCAATTCATCCATTATGCCAACCTATGCCAAGCTTTAGCTTCTTTCGATGACCCCTTCAATTCTGCAGCTTTCATCTCCTTCAAAGCCAGTACCATGTGAGTGACTCACACTGTCAAGTTCAGCTTTGTCCCCTTTAGACCACAGATTCTGTGTGCTGTGGACACACGTCCTGAGGAAACATGTTGCTGTTTTCCCATTGAACAGCAGAAGGTGTCACCTCGATGATGTTGATCTCTTATTAATTCTTCAGTTGACCCGAAACAACAAACTCTTACTAATGATCTCATAAGAATGACCCCCAGTCCAGGTCACAATCCAGGGTCTAGAGAAGCCAGGGTAGAAACTTAAGCAGGAACTAGAAACCATCAAGGAACAATGTTGGCAGGCCTGCTTTCTAAGTTCCTGATGCATAACTAGCTTTCATATCCAGCTCAGGGTTATGTGCCTAAGATGATACCATTCACAGTGGTCTGGGCCCTTCTACATCAACTAACACTAAGAAAATCTATGCACATGCTACAGCCCAATTACTCTTCTCACAATACTCTAGGCTATGTTAAGTTGACAAAGCTAACTAAGACATAACCAATTCAGAGCAAAAGCACCCTTATGAGGTCTTCTGAATTGTCTCTATGATGTTTCATATTCTGTAATCCACCTACTCTCCTTTAGTCACAATGGTTTTCTTAGCCATTTTCTAGAATGTTAATTATTTCAGTGTTTTAGCACTCTCGATCATAACTTCCTGGATTGTTGCTTTTTCAGATAACTAAGTAGTTCATTTCCTCGTCCCCCTCTTCTGCCCTCTGTATAATTATTATATTAGACAAAGCACCTACCTTCTTTATTAAAATAGGGTCTCATGTGCCTGACAGGCCTTGAATGCATGATGTCACTAAAGATAACCTTGAATTCCTAATCCTTGTGTCTTAGTCTCCCAAATACTTGAATGTGTGCCACCATACATGGTGAAATGGCTTTTTCTAAACACCTGTCAGTTGATGTGTATTTATTAATTTATTTATTTTGCTACTACTCTACAGGAATACATGAGGTTGGATACCTCATAAAGAAATGCGATTTGTTTGGACCACAGTTTTGGAGACTGAATATCCAAAATTTATGTCATTGGCTCTTATAGGGGTCCCTCTGACTGTATCACAGAAGGAAGATAGAATCCTGCCTGGAGCACATATAAGAGGAAGTGATCACATGGCGATCTAGGAACCATAATCCCTCAATGGGACCAATTCATTCTTTAATTTAAAAAAAACATGCTTTTCATGTAATATGAGGTATAGAACACATGCTTTGAACATTTCTAGACAAGTCGTCTACCACTGAGCTACATCCCCAGGCTAACAAATCCCTCTTGAGGAAACTGAGCATCCTATAAGAACTACCTCTGTTTCTTCCAAGGGCAGCACCCCCCAAAATTAATCACCTCATCTCTGCTCTGCCTCCTAAGAGCCTCCCACCTCTGCTCTAGCTACACACCTCAGGTCCCCTAGCACCTCCCATGGTCAGATCTGGCTGCTCTGCACAACCCTGCTTCCACTCCTTCAGACAATCTGAATAGTCAGGTGAATTGGAGAGAATAAAGTAATATTAAAACTTCCCCACAGTAAGGGTGAAAAATATCACAGTACAGGAATTACGACTCTGTATAGTGCTAGTTGAGATGACTTGAAAATAGAATCAGAAAATGGAAAGATGAATGATGTGCCTGAGATTAATATAATACCGATTGTAAGTACTATGAGTCTGGTAATTAGTATTATATCAATAATAGTCATAGTGGATTTTTTGTTTCAAATATGAAAAGTTGACTAATAAGATACAAGCCTTAGAAAGACTCATCAGTGAAAAAAGAAAAATACTTAGACGCAGGCAGAGGAATTGAGAAAATAATGAAACTGAAGTAGGGCAGTCCAAGATGGTTTGAAAACCAACTTAAATATATTCAAAAACTATACAATAACTTCCAACAGACAACAGGTACCCCCAACCTTATGGAGAAGTGAAATGGAATTCTATACAAATATTAGATTAGAGGGGATTAAAGGAAGTGGTGATTTCATATGGTATGCATTCACCCAATGTGAAGCAGATGTTAAATCCATGGGAAACTCAGAACAGAATCATCCCCAAGACTAGAAAGATCTGGTGAAAGCACTATTGGAAGCTGGTCCTCAGTTACAGAGGAGAACATGGTAGGATGAGAGATCTAGGGCCATAGAACAACGAAATAGAATGAGAGGTATCGATATTTCCCAAGGCCAGTTATTAGGTAAGGGCCAATAGGTTGATTGCAAAGTCAGTGTGTCTAACAATCATACCTAGGCCTTGTGTCATTTATCTGCTTTCAATGGTTGGGACAAGGTTGAGGAATCAGGAAGGAGTTTGGGTCATTTACTAAAATTGTACAAAGTCCAAAAGAAGCATTCACTGATTTTTTTTTTTGCAAAAATTTACTTCAGCCCTAAACAGAACAGTATCAGATCCAATAGAACAGTATCATATCCAGAAGCCAGACAAATATTGATAAAATCTTTGGCTCTTGAAAATGCTAATTCAGAATGCAAAAGGGTGATTGTGCCTTTAAACGCAAGATCAGCAACAATAGATGAATGGATTAGAAATAATCTGAGGTTCAGTATATCTTCATTTAATCTGTTCTCTGGACTGCTTGCTTCCACCTTTCCTTGCCTTCACACGCCCTCACATCCTCCCCCCACCACACACAGACCTCTGCCCTCAGCCACAAAGATGGTGATGAAGACATGTGCTTGGTTTCTCCAGTCGGTCTTGACCTCTACCTTGCTTTGTTTCGTTTCCACAGTATTCTCAGTTGTACTCAGCACCTCTCTCATGCTAGGCAAGCACAGTAGCACCCACGTTTACCTCCAGCTCCTTTTCCTACACTTTCATCCTGAGACAGGTTCTCATGAACTTGCTCAGGCTCTTGATTCTCCTTTCTCAATCTCCTGAGTAGCTGAGATTACAGGCATGTGTTACCAAGCCCAGCAATTCCTTGTTTTAAGATGTATTTAGTTTATTTCAGTACATGAGTGTTTAGCTTGCATGTATATCTGTGTCCCATGTTCATGCATTAAATGGACACGGTCAGGTAATGGCATTGGATCCCAAGGATCTGGAGTTACAGCTGTTTGTGAGCTGTCATGTCAGTTCTGGGAATAGAACCCAGGTCCTCTGGAAGAACAACCAGTACTTTTAACCACTGAACCATCTCTCCACCCAACCCAGCAAACTTTTGACTGATTTTATACATACGCTTGGAGCAAAGTTTACTCATTGAACATCAGAAAGCAAAGGTGCAGCTGTAGTAGATGCTCTGTGGACATCTGGCCATTCTGCACAGGGTCCTTCTTTTGAAAAACCTAAGATGATACAGTAGCATTTTCTACATGCTACTAAGAATCCACATTGCTGAAGTAAGAATTGCTATAATTATGCAAGCCAAATCTTATTGTTTTTGTACACTTTCTTTTTAATCCATAATTTTTAAATTAATCTTTAAGTAATAGTTTTCACTAGGGTATTTCTTACGTGTGTCATTCTTTGTTCTCATTCATTCCCCACCCTCACTGTCTTCTCGCGCTCCCTAGCCATCCCCAGCTGTTCCTTTCCTTCCCAGAGTCCTCTTTGTTGTTTTTTGTTTGCTTGTTTGGTTGGTAGGTTGGTTTTTTGAGACAGGGTTTCTCTGTGTAGGAGCTCTGGCTGTCCCAGAACTTGCTGTGTAGACCAGACTGTCCTGGAACTCGCAGAGCTCCCCCTGCCTCTGCCTCCCAAGTCTGGGGAATGAAGGTGTGGCCACCACTACCCAGCCACACTCTGTGTTTTAATTTCAGATTCTTTCCATGACCTCCCTTCCCTCTCTAAAATGGCTTCCTCCCCTGTGCCAGCAATTTTTCTCTACTTGTCATGACACTGAAGAATAGGCATTTTCTTGTGCCTTCATATATAAGTACCTAAAAATTTAAAACTACATCCCATTAGTATATTCAAAGTGTAGCGTAAGAACATACGTATTTTAAAGATTGCCATTTGGAAAAATGTATCTGAAAGGTTCAAGTTTTAATGCTGATCGGCAATATCTCTTTAAGGGACAGACCCTGCCCCCTGACAACCATCAGGGCATGCACAGGGACGTGCCATCACCATATCACCCACCACAAATGCGTGAGGACTATGGGCATGCATGGAACCTCAGTGCGCATGTGCAGTCTTCACTTTAAAAGTTCCAACTTCCCTGCTGCTCTCTCTCTACTCTCTCTATGCTTCTGCTTCACTCTATCTTCTCCCACCCACATGCTCTCTCTGCCTCTCTACCGCAACCAGCCATGGCAGTCGGGCATTACCCCTGTTCCTCTTCTCTCTTAGTCCCTCTAGTCTTCCGGGCCTAGAATAAACTAGCCAATATGTCTCATCATATGCCGCTCTCCTCTTTTTCTTCAAAAACATAACAATATCTGCTTTATATTTAGCTGGAGAGGATGTGTTTATATTCTTGATGCAAGCAAGCCATTTGGCTATCTAAGCAATTCCCACTGTTTGCTGGATAACAAGTCTGTCATCAATTACCAATACTTCCATGTTGCTGTAACCAAAGTCATTGTCATACACTTTCATAGTATTTTTAATATTAACATGTTCATCTAAATTACGTTTACCCTCCCAGGCTTTAAGATCCACTCTAGAAGACCAGAAACAGAGGACCATACACTTAGATGAACTTCTGGGACAACAGTGGCAATTACTAAATGATTTGCAGCAACAAATATAGTCACAGAGAATGTGTAATGTGCAGTTAGCAGAAGAACAAGGCCGGAATTAGAGCTTCAGGTTCTTCTAGAGTCTGAAAAAGTTAAGATTCAGGAGATGAAGGACACCCTAGACAATGAGCGGGAGCTGCTTAGCAATGGCGAGCAGCCCCAGCCAGCCTTCCCTCCTGAGGAGATACTTCAGGAGTTACAGGGACATTTAGAAGAAAAGCAGAAACACATAATCGAACTGGTAAATGAAAGTCGAAAGTATAAACGGGATTCCTTGCAAGCAAATCAGCAGATGGAAAAGGACAGGCAGGTTCACCAAAAGACATTGCAGGTGGAAAAAGAAGCTAACATCCTGGGCCAGCAGAAAATGGAGGAGCTGCAGAGCAAAGTGGAAGAGCTTCAGCACCTGCTGCAGGAAAAAAGGCACCAAGTACATAAACTAGACCTTGAAGGGAGAAGACTGCAAGAGGTAATGCAGGGATTCCAACAGCAAGAGCTAGAGCAGAAGGGAAAAGAGGAAAGTAGACGACTTCTGTATCAAATGTTAACGAGGTAAATTTTTGTGTCTCTTACAGTGTGTATGAGGGCAGGAGAGACAGCTCAGTAGGTCAGATCTGGAGACCTGGATTCAGTCTCATACCAACCACCACAGACCTCCAAATGCACCCTGTGGTGTGGGGTAGGGGGAGCCACATGCACACACAAAATGACAACAGGTTTTTTTAAGTTATGAGTAATTGTAGTATTTTAAGCTAACCTTAGTATTTTAAAATATTTTTAAATTTTAAATGTATTATTTAATTATTTTAAATAGTTATATTCACAACATCTCAAAAATAGTGTCTATAGAACTTTATTTGGAATTTGGATGGTAATTTTGTTCCCTCAAGAAAGAAAATGAAATGATGCTCATTTGTGAGTATTTTCTTTTTCTGTCCAAAATTGCCAGGGAGCTGCTTGGAGTTTTACCGAAGACCGAACTAGAAATTGGGTTCTTCACCAGAAAATGGAAGAAGAGAGCAAAGACACAAGCTATGCAAAGTTGATGGAAATGAATAGAGAAAAGGATGACTCTGATAATGATGTAGAAATTATCAGACAGAAATTTCAGCGTGTGGCTATGAAAATTCAGGGACATATAGTCCAGAAAGCCTGTGACAGGTTAGACTTCTGCCCGCTGTATAGAAATGATACTCTTGACAATAGAGGCAAGAGTAAGAAAATGCTGGATTTTGTTTTAGTTTCTTTGCATCTCACTATGCAGCCCTGGCTGACCTAGAGTTAACTCTTTACACCAGGCTAGCCTCAAATATGAAGAGAAATCTCCCTGCCTCTGCTTTCTGGGAGTAAAGGTGTGTAACACACACCCATACCAAAGAAGAAATATTTTAAAGACAACACATGTCTACAACACATGGTATTCTTTAGCGGAACTTACATATCTGAAAACAGCAAATGCCTTAAACCAGAAAGGGGCAATATTTAAAAGTAAAGTAAGAAGTGAAACAGAGCGGCTCTTAGCTGCTGGTGTGTATTATTGAAATGGAGCAGTCCTGGCCACTGGTGTGTGTTAGTGACACAAGCAGACCACTCTTAGCCTAGAGTGCCTGTTAGTGACACAAACTGAGTAGCTCTGGCCTCTAGTGCGTGTTGGAAAGTGTTACTGTGAGGTCTGTTTTAATTTTTGTCTTTTTATTAAAGACTAGGGATTGAAGTATCAGATAAGGATGCTTTAATTTGGGTTCAAGAAAGAATTGATCGGATTATTTTTCAAGTACAGAGTAAGGGACTGACTAGAAATTGAGGTAAGATGTTTTTTAAGTTCTTTGTAGGGAGAACAAAAATCAAATGAAATTATGAATTGTTTAAAAATTGGTAGACTATTTTATGAGTTTTGATTATATTTGTTTGTACAGTGTTTCTCTTCCCCCCAGCAAGAAGAAATGAAAGTTGGAGAGGAATTACCATTCATTGCTGTTGCTGTATAATTAACCTCTTATACAGAGACCAGGCTTCTTGAGAAAGAGGCCTGGCTTCTCTGTCCTCCCACCCATGAGCTCAGAATCAGTCCTGTTGGCATCTTCACGGGTGACTGTTCCGCCAAGCCTTTTCACTCCCTCTTACTGACATTGTATATTTGACACTTTTGACTTCTTTAGGAAGTATTTCTCTTTTTTGTTTCGTTGGGTTTGGTTTTGTTTTTTTCCAAGACAGGTTTCTCTGTGTATCCCTGACTGTTATGTAGACCAGGCTGGGCTCAAACTCACAGAGATCTGCACGCCTCTGCTGAGATTAAAGGCATGTTCCACCAAGGGCAGCTGTGTTTCACCCTGTTAAACCCCGTTTTCCTTGTCTTGTGTGTCAGCGCTTTCGCTTCAGCTGCTCTCAGCCAGGTCTGTCTGCCTAGCTTGCTTCGTGCACATCTGCTCTTCTCTACAACTGTGAACCCTCCCACTTGCCATGGCATGAGCTCTAGCTGCCCTTGTTGAGCACCTGCTGTTTTCCAAGTGCTGCTTGGGGTGCTGGGGATTCAGTGGACAAAGTGACAAGAATTTGGCCCTCGTGCACTTCCTGTCTACTGGACTGTTCTGCTGTAGGCCGTTTACCTGTGGCCCAGGCTTATATTTTCAGTTAACTAATGGATGTCTTTGGGTAAATGTTCCCAGTAGTGACCCCTTAGGAGCCTCAAAGACACAATCAAACCTAAACATTGTCTTCTGTCCTACCTCTCTTCCTCGTACCCCTTCTTCTGGTTATGGTATCACCCAGTTTGGAAAGCTGGAAGTCACCATAGACCATGTTCCTCCACTCTTAACTGTACATGTAAGCAGTGATAAACTCATGTCCACTCATGTGCCCTTTACTCCCCATCCCTAGTCACTGCCTCAAAATCTCTTATGTAAACTGTTACAACTTCCTATCTGTCCTGCCAGGCACCATGGATGCACACTTTCCCTAAGCTGTTCTACCTTGCACACTGCTGCCAAAGGACTCTTGTAAACATGTACAATTTGTTTGTGGTAGCCTCTCTTAAAGTCATCCTTGGCTCACTGTTGCCTTGTTTAGGTCTGTCCTCATAAATGCAGCAACATTTAGTGTGACCAAGCACCTGCTGGCTCTTTGAGAGCAGCAGTCTTCCATGACTTTTGCCCTTCTATATGTGCTGTTCCTGCTTCCTGTGCCTGCTCCAGCCATGTCTGTGCAGTCGTCTAGATTTTCACTTGATAGTGGTGCTAACACCAAGGACATCATTGCGTCAGTAAAAGAAGTTTAGAGCAAAGAGAAGCTGACTCTTCAGAAATCCCTGAAAAGGGCGGAAGCAAAAGTATGTGAATTGAAAGTAGAACTGAGAAATGATGCCTTACATCAGCGTCAGAGCCCTGACTCTGAGAACGCTGTCTTTAAGTAACACACATCCCTCTTGCTGACCCTGACCTAACAGACCCCAGAAGAACAGTTGCCTCTCAGACCTTGTCCCTAGGCAACTCTTTTCAATCTGCTATGCTTACAATGTCTACCTGATCACATATCAGTAGGGAGGTAGACCGAGAATCGCAACACATTCAGCTTTGCTTTTCTTGCTGTCAGCGGTGTGAACCTGTTCCCCAGACTCTGTGTCCTGATAGACAAACAGAAATATTCTCTTTCAACTCCTAAGCAAAGCAGCATGGCTGTCCATGGAAGAGCATCATGCCTTGTGAGTGGCTCTCCAATACTGAGAATGAAGGCAATAGTAATGCTGCCTTCATCAGTTAACCTAAAGTGCAAAGTAAAAAGGAAGAAATGTAGCTGGAGTGGACATACAGGGATGGAAAACATTAACTTATTTAAGAACCTAATTTCAATAGTGACTGTAATTCTAAAAAAGAAAGTCAGTATTTCAAATATCTACACAATAATGGCCAAAATATTTGCAATACATTTGAGTAAAAGGGCTAGACCCAGATAAACACAAAGCATAACTTGTTTTGGAAGTTGTACGTCAGAGGCTGCTTCTGTCTCCTGTCCTTTTGGCTGACACGTTAGATGACAGCCTAAGGCCTAACACTTGTTTTCTTTTTCATCTACTTAGTCTTCCTCTAGAGAACATCTCAAACGACTGATGTGATGTCTTTGTCTTCCCTTCTTTAAATATAGAAAATTTATGGTAAATACTTGAGAGCTGGAAGTTTCTGAAAAGGTCTTGTATTTCAGAGAAAATACCTACTGCTGCTCCTGGGGAGATTCCAGAAGTGCAAAGATGCCACCAGGGGGCTGCTTGCCTGCATTGAAGGATATCCAGGCTTTAGAGACCATGAGGTGGTCCCCGGCCACACAGAAGGACTCACTCATCGAAATTACTAGGTAAAGTCGTGAAGAAGCTGAAAGAAGGTCATTTCAGTCATAAGTTGTTTAAGAGGACATGTGTGAAGAAAGCACTCTAGACACCTGCTTATTTCTTCCTAAGTTTCACGTTTGCAGCAGAATCATTCCCTAGAAAGTGTCTTTTTTTTAGGTTTTCATAGCTAATGACTACAGTCTATGTTGTTAAAAAAAATCCAAATAAACCCAGCTGACACACATAGTTCATAAAATGGGAAAGATGTTTTTGAAAAATGACTTGAATTGACAGATGTATTTATTTTTTCCTTGTTGAAATCTGTCACTACACAATGCCGAGCTAAGGAAGGAAGGCCAGGCTAAGAACTTGGCATCTGCCCTGCATGTGACTGCAGTAGAGTGAAGAGGCCAACTGTTTCTCACTCCTGGCTATTGAAGTCTTAGTCTGGACTTCTCCCTGGGTCCCTTCACTTTGTCTCTCTACAGCCAGAGTGTCTAGAAGTTTTGGATTGTAAAAAGTTCTGCAGTCAGCTGCTGTCACATGCCACTTCAGGGGGTGTGGCTGGTTTTCCTTTCCTTTTGTTTGTTGTTCTTTTTAAATTTTTAATGGGTATTCATGATGTAATCGTGTATGTATATCTGTGTATCACATGTGTGCCTGGAGCCTGTGGAGGCCAGAGGAGACTGTCAGGTCCCCTGGGACTAGGGTTAGAGTCCTTTGTGAGCCCCCATATGGGTGCTGGGAGTCAGAGGGGCTGCTCTGAAGAACAGCCAGTGCTTCTAAGCAGTGAGCCATCTCTCCAGCCCTTACTTGATTTTCTTTGGATAATAAGGCACAGGTATTTAACTGGAAGCCATTCAGGTATTAGTGTCAAGAAACTTAGTTCTCAGATGAAGCAGAAAGAGGTGGCAAGATGAGGGAGGCTCAGCCTCTGCTCCAGTGGCTCTACAGAGGAGCTAGGCTTTATCTTACGCTGGCTTCTGACCTGCCTGCCTCTTCCAGTCCTCACTGTTGGTTTTTGGCTTCTCATTCCCTTCATCAGCTTGTATAGGATAAGCTGGTGGTAAGCACAGTGTGATACAATAATGAAGACAGCATTGCCTAATGGACGCTCTCTTTCTACTGGGTGAGAGTAGAATGCATGGAACGTATTGACACTACATTGTCTTCTGAGGTGACAGGAGTTAGCCTGTAATGAAGAAAAATGCCAGAGGGCACCATGAAGGAAGGAAGCTACTGTCATGCTCTCACCTCCCTACTTTAGGGTTGTGATTTGAGATGGGGTCTCACTAAGTCACCAGAACTCTCTGTATTCCAGGCTGGCCTCAAAGTCTCAGAGATCCCATGCCTCTGCCTCTCAAGTGTTGGGATTAAATATGTGCACCACGAACCCTGGCACATTCCTCCCCTTTTGCCCTCCAGTAGGTTTGTTTTCTTTTGATGCTCCTTAAACTGGACCCTGAAATTGGCATTAAGAATTCTTTTCATTTTTAAGTATTTTTATTTCATTTTTCATTCCAACCACAGTTCTCCCACTTCTTTCCACTCTTCTTTCCACACCACTCCCCTGCCACTTAGCCCACCCCAGTCCACTCTTTCTCACAGGTAAGTGCTCCCATGAGGAGTCAACACAGTCTGGCACAATAGGTTAGGTCAGGGCCAGGCCCCTCTACCATACATTAAGACCGAGCACACATTCCACCATAGGGAATGGGCTCCAACAAACTAGCTCATGTTCCAGGTTTGTATCATGGTCCTACTGCCAGGGACCCCTCAGATAATCTAAGGTTCACAACTGTCTCCCACATACAGAGGGCCTGGAGTCTCCACAGTTGTAGGTCTAGAGTTGATGAGTTTCTGTAAGCTTAGTTCAGCTGTCTCTATAGATTTCTCCATCATGATCTTGACCTCCCTTGTTCATGTATTCCCTCCTCTCTCTCTTCTACTGGATTCCCAGAGCTCTGCCTGGTTCTTGGTTGGGGATCTCTGTGTCTTGTTCCATCAATTACTGGATGAGAGCTCTGTGATGATAGTTGGGGTATTCATCAATCTGCTTATAGGGGTGGCCCAGTTCAGGCATCCTCTCTACTATTGCTAGGAGTCTTAGCTGGTGTTCTCCTTTATGATTCTTGGGAGTTATCCTCACACCTGGTTTCCCCCTAAGCCCACAGTTGCTCTCTCTATTAAGATAGCTCTTTCATTGCTCTTCCATTGTATCCCTCCCTCCCTAGGCCATCTCATTCCCTCCAATGTTCATAGCAGTGTTATTGATAATAGGCAGAACCTGGAAACAACCTGGATGACCCTCAACCGAAGCAATGGATAAAGAAAATGTAGTACATTTACACAATGGAGTCCTACTCAGTGGTAAAAGTTTGATGACCTCATGAAATTTTCAGGCTATTGGATGGAACTAGAAAAATCCATCCTGGATGAAGTAACACAGACTCAGAAAGACAAACAACCATATTATTCACTCATAAGTGGATATTAGATGTAAAGCAAAGGTTAACCATACTAAAGTCTAGAGCTGCAGAAAAGCTAAGTAACAAGGAGAACCCTAAGAGGGATACATGAACCACCCTGGGAAGGAACATAGATGATATCTATGAGGCAAACTGGGAATGAGTGGGGTGGTAAGGGGGAGGGGAGGGGAGAAGAGAACAGGAGGGAATGAGATGGCATTAACAAATTAAAACTGGTACTCCAAAAAGTTCCACAGTCCAGGACAGAATGGGCAGTCAGCAGGGAATCGCACAGGCTGCTGGACTCCACATTCCTTGGGGAACCACCACTATTATCCCTGCTCACAGGGTCTAAGTCTAAGTCTCCACATTTCCCTGGCCACGTCTCCCTGCCTGTGGAGACTTGTTCTCTTTTTCATCTGCCTGACTGATTTGTGGAACACTTAGACTGCACCAGGCCCAGTTTTATCTTCATGGATTCTCCCAGGCCTGTGACAGGCAGTTCCTGTTGCTTATACTAAGCCATGGAGAATATATGCCATTTGTGTCAGGTTATCCAGCAGGGAAATAGTGGAGCCAGGGCTGGAAAGAGTTGCCGTTGGTCATGTGGAAGAATTGTGGTTAGAAGTTTTTACAACTTAGCATTATGTTTCTGTCATGGCTACTTAATAATGGGAAATTTAAATTTCTTCTCTCTACAACTCAGTAGGGAAAATTTTAGGGCAGGAAATATTCAAGGAATATGGAGGCAAAAATTGGAGGGTGCAGATTAGAGGATGTACTGTGATGTCAATGTAATCCATATCCAGATGTCCTGACTGCAGAGCCTCAGGAAAAGGAAGTATGTCTGGTGGCCTGTGAGGATTTTAGGATAGCCTCACACTGAGATGAACTCTTTACCATAGTCAGTTCTGGTGCCACAAAGTTAGCAAATCTTGATTTCATATTTTTTCTCCTGGTGTATTTTGTTTGTTTCCAATAAAGATAGAATACTGAAGATAAGACTTGGTTACATTGTTGTAATGTTTTATCCACATCATGTCTGCACATACACCCCCGAAAGCACACACACTCAGAAATCCCTCCCCTTTTGATCTTGTTACAACTGAAGTATTTAAAAAAAATATTCCAGTGAGTTTATTTTCTTTGAAGCATAGCTGTTAAGTCATGTTCGAAGGTAAACGTAAAACCACTAAAAGAGTCTTTGGTTTGTTCTGTTCTCTTTTAGCAAGAATGGAAACTAGCTGTAAGTAGTACATAGTGTCACATATTGTTCCTTTAAACCCTAACTGCTTTTATATCTACCTCCCAAGGCTTGATACTCTTTCCTTTATGGTGATATATTTTGGGTTTCTTTAGGTGTTGAAAAGACAGATCCACTTTATCACTCTACCAGTGGACTGGAACTATGTGAAGATCCAAGACACATGGCATGCTGCTCAAGTTCCGACCTAGATTTCCCTAGGTCTCCCTTATCATTCAATAGGTAAGAATGTATCGAACCTGGTTAGAGTAGATATAGTAATGTTTCAGAGAAGAGTGATCACTGTTAGGACTTAGGAGTGCTTTGCATTATGACAGCTAGACATCTTTAGTTATATGTAGTTTCTATGTCTTAAAGCTTAGAGTCAGAGTGACTTTTTAATTTCTAAATGGTTTATAAGGCACAGGAAATATATGATATAGTTATAATGCATGCTATAGATAGACACTGGAAATGCATTGACTACCAGCCACTATTAGAAAATTGTGTATGTATGAAAAGATGGTTTCTGTAGGCTTGGTACTGGGCCTTCTGACAATGGCATCTCTGAATTTTCTATTGATGAGTTACTTCTTTCTTGTCCTCTGTTTAGAAGTCTGGGAGTGTAGATCAGGCAATGTAGAGATCCAGAAAGAGGCAGGCTGGCAACTTAGCTGCTTTGTTTCTGGCAAATTGGATTCCTGAACATACTACCCAGGGACTATGGTGGCTGTGTGAGACTCTAACTCCTCAACATGTTCCTTTGGGTTAATGAAATCTTGTAACTCGGTTCATAAGTTCCCAGGTTGTCCCAGATTAAACTCTGACCAGGAGAGAACTGACTCTTTATTACTCCCGTGCTCCACCGGCAACCCCTGACAGAAAGATTTGGTGCTGTCTTCCGTTGAAATAGACAAGATGCATGATGTGCACTACAATGTACTCTGAGGCTGAAGGCCACGGCAGAACCTGTTCCTCACAGGGTACAAAGTAGTAAGGTGCAGAAGGCAGAGCAAGCCCTGCCTTGAGCAAGTAATACAACCACTTTCCCCACTCCTGATCGTCCTTCTACGTGTCATTTAAACAAGCCATCCCTGGTAAGACACTATAGCATCATCTTTTTTCTCCTCAAAAGTTCAGTGTCATACATTCCATAAAGGTGGACTTTAGGGGGCCGGAGAAATGGCTCAGCAGGCAAAGACCCCTGCCTGAGCACCTGAGTTCAATCACTAGCACCCACAAGGTAGGAAGGAGAGAAGCAAATCCCACAATCTGCCCTTTGCCCCTCACTGTGAGATATCATCTACACACAGAGATAAAAATGTCATTTTAAGAGATTTTAACAGATAGACTTTGTAAGAATCATCTTTTATTCTTCAGAACAGTACAAAAAGTATCATACTTCATATAGAGGTAGAATCCATTCATCATGGCAAAACTTCCTGTCTTCCTTCACTCACTGCTGTCCCAAAGACTGAGTCATTTTAGCTTAAGTTATTTTGCTAGCAGTCCATGTGGATGTTTTGTTTTTCAATTATTCATTCTGTATATGAGTGTTTTGCCTCCATGTGTGTCTGTGTATCACATGCATGCCAGGTACTGCAGAGGCCAGAAGAGGATGTGATCACTTAGGACTGGAGCTTCTGATGATTGTGAGCTGCCATATGGGGCTGGGAACCAAATCCAGGTCCTCAGAAGAGCAGCCAGTGCTTTTCTAAGCCATGTCTCCAGCCCCTGATCATTTTCAAGATCTCTCTTTCTGTGAATACCACATACTGAGGACTGGAGTTATCAAAAGTTAGTTTAGCCCTTTATTCAAGAAGTCATTTGTTTAGCCCAAGCGACCTTCAGCACAGTCATAAAACATATTCACATTGTCTCAACTCCCTTGCTGTTGGA
This sequence comes from Cricetulus griseus, assembly GCF_003668045.3. Taxonomy (NCBI): domain Eukaryota; kingdom Metazoa; phylum Chordata; class Mammalia; order Rodentia; family Cricetidae; genus Cricetulus; species Cricetulus griseus. Next base: position 275,826 of record NW_023276897.1, read on the forward strand.
CCAGTCATGGTGACTTCTAAATGTAGTCAGCCTCTTAGAACTAAGTTCAAGTTAGGGGGCTGAAGAAATGGCTCTTTGCAAAAGGACACACACTGTTGTTCTAGAGGACCTGTGGCTGCTTCCCAGCACCCAGAGTCAAATAGCTCACAACTCTCTTGTAACTCCAGCTTCAGGGATCCAGTGCTTTAGGGCATCCTTGTACTGTACTAACTAGTACACATGTGCACACAGGCACACACAGAAGCACACAAATCTTTGAGAAGAAAAATTGAAGCTCAGGTTTGAAGACACTGGGTTTGTTTTCGTTGTTTACATTTATCTGTGTGTGCACATCTGTGTAACAGCATGCCTGTGACATTGAAAAAACTTGCAGAAATCAGCTCTGTTTTTCCCCTATGTGGATTCCAGGGAATAACGTCTGATTGTCAGGCTTGGCAGCATCTTGGCCATTGAAGCATCTCACTGCCCCCAACATTTTGAGATGGTTCTAAACAGATCATCTGCCTTTGTGAAATGGCTGTCCCGACATAGGCAATCTAACTGTCTTGTTTTTTTTATTTTACAGGTTCACGTGCTTTGCAGTTTCAAACTGGCATGAAGAGATAATCTTCTGAAAAAAGTATTAATTGAATTTCACATAGATTCCCTTTTGTAAGTCAATGGCTCTTTTGTGCTTTTTTCTTGTGAATATTCAATGGGACTGATACAAACACAGCTTATGATTGTATACAAATCCTTGCCAGCACATAAAGTCAAACTGGAGTTTGTGTATATGAGCATTGTGTGTCCATGCACAATAGTCATTAAGTCACATGTTTCTTTGTGGAATGCTAATTTAAAAGATTAAATTATAACTATGACATGGGTGAAAAGATTAAGCTTTTTCAAATGATGCTGCTAGAAGTGTAGCTTGGATTGTCCTGTGCTTTTCCTACAATGCTAAATGTTTCTGCCTAATATAGTTGCTGCTGGTGATAAAGACAGAACACATCACTTGTAGACACCTATTTTTGTATAATGGTAGAAGTTTGAACTTTACTTGGTATTTGGTCAAGTACGGAAATAAAAATGACTTCATCATTTAACCATACTGTATTTGAACCTTCTTCATTTTCATCTAAGCCAGAGCTCATCTCATGGTACACAGCAAGATCCAGTAGTGGGTTTCTTTCTCCCTCCATTACAGAACATTTCAGTGTGCCTTTCTATGAACTATCATGAGTGTTTTCAACCCTTAAGATGGCATTCTCGTGATTAGTCCTTATTTTCTTACATTTAGTGTTCTTGTGTCCACAGAAGCCTCCTCACAAATCTCGACATGGAAAGCAGCCAAAATTATTAAATTATACCAATAAGATCCCTACTAAAACAGCATTGACTAAAATGGCAGTGCTATTGTTGATATCCAGAAGATATTGTTTCACTATCAATGGTCTTTCATTTATTGGGAACACAATCACAAAGCTGTACATTGCTGGGCATTTCTTATTAATATCATTTCATATATTAGCAACTCAGCTTTCTAGAAGATAGCAAAGTTATTCTAGAACAACTATTTTGAGGGGAAAGTTGTGCATAAAAACCTTTTCAAGCTAATACAGTTGCCAAGTCAAGGGAGTTGTATAGGGAAAAGGCTGGGGACAAGTGCTTGCAGGCTGAATCAACCCCGCCCCTGGATGGACCCTCAACCCTCCTATGGCCTTAGGCCTCTGCTCTCTTATTGTCAGTTGGTCTGTGATCAAAACCTACATCTGTTGAATTCTAGTACTTGGGCCCTTTATTTAATTCTCAGCACTGAAAATATGCCAAAGTCTAAAACTAGTCAGTTAACAGACCAGATTTACTCAAGGGTCACAACTCCGCCACAAATCAAAGTCTACAACCCTTCTCAGACTAATAAAGACAAAATATCTAGGTTTGCAAACAAAATCAATTGTAGAGAAACAGTAGTAAAGCTTTAATAAAAGCTGTGATCCAATGCATGCAAATGCATCATCTGTGATCTAGTATTGGTCTCCCAACTACCATAGCAAAGGAGAGGAAAGCACACTTTGAGAGGTTAGAACCTTTTGTGAAAATACCTGATTTCTCATGGGGAGCTGATAATGCTATTGACTTTCCTAAATTCATAGTTGAAGTAAATACCAATGTGATCCTAAGTCATACAAATAGGATATAAGTTTCCAAATTCTCAGATCCTTTGAACTTCATGTAATGAAGTACATAGTTCCCATCCATGAACAGACTAGCGAAGTTTATCTCCTAGAGAATTTTATCAGCAGAGATTTGGGCCTTCATACAAAGTCTTCAAGCCTCTTAAAACTGTAACACATTTTGTGGGGAAAAGTGTTATTTGGGGTAGTGTGTTTTTGGTTTTGCGGTTTTATTTTTTTTTTGTTTGGAGACAGTCTTGCTATGTAGCCTAGGTTGGCCTCAAACTCAAAATCTTCCTGCCTTAGCCTTGAGTGCTAGAATTGCAGCATCACACAGGTCAACAGAGTCATCTTGATTCCTCTAGTACAGGTGATGGGCATGTCACACATGGGCCCATGGGTACCATCTGTTAGGTTCAAGATCCTGAACACAGCCCCCAGGGAACACAGCCACTGGTGTCATTTCTCATTCTAAGCTAAAGCTCAGAAGTCACTGGTCTCAAGAACTTACACTTTTAAAACCCTAGTAATTGAAACTTCCCTAACTGTATTCTGGAAAGGACACAAAGGACCTTGAAGAAGTCACAGTCAAATCCCATACGGATTCTCCAAAACATGACCATGTGGGAACATCCACAAGCACCCTTTAGTGTTTATTTAATTTTTAGGAAATATGGTTATCAAGTCATGGTCTGTGGTCTCTGCCATCTTCCTGTAGCAGTGCTTCAAGTTAAAATTTCAAAGGACACATCACTCCATCTACTTAGCATTAGATATTTGTATAATGGTCCTAAAGTGGGAAATTACCAATACGGAGCCAAGTAGAAATATAAGGGTATTTAATAGGGAAAAGCCTTACTTACAGAGCAACCTAGCCAGCCGGCGTTGCAGCAGTCTGTATGCAGGCTGAAAGGGGAAAACGTAAGTGAAACACAGCAGAGACCCTCTCACTCTACATCACCTGCAAGGGCGTGGTCAGGCAGACATTTAGCCAGCCCCTAAGCAGGCATGGCTACAGGTTCCCCTACAATTCCCCTTTTTGTCTAAAAGAGGATTAAAACTTAACAGTGTAAAGTATCCAAAATTAACAATCATAAAGGTGATAGTTATATATCCATATAAATGGTTATAGCTACCCTTTCTTCTTAAGCATCTACCCATGCAGTGTCCTTTGCCTACTGGAGATGAGTTTTCCTGTGAAGATAAAAGCAAAACACTTCCCTTTCCTTTGGGAGGTTTCTATTTAGTTTATAATATATACCTTAGTAGAATACCTGTCATTTGTCCTTGTCAAGAGGTTTATCCTTTTCCACGCGAATCTTGATCCACTATGATGGTATCCAAAGTTTTTTGTCTCCTGTAGAAACCAATGGAAACCCCCTACCCCAACGTAACACATGTCCTGGTTTCCATACCGAGGTTAGTACATCTTTGAAGTATACTGGCTGATTCAGTTCAGCAGTTTTCTCCGTAGTCCAGTGTCTTTCTGCAGCTGTTTGTCCTTTCTCATTGGCATTAAGAAAGTTTAGTGTTAATAAAGCATTACACTACCCATATTTTTGGGGTTTAGTCTTCCAAACTTGTTTGTTGAGCATCTCCTTTAGTGTTCTATTAGATCTCTCAACCCCTGCTCTTCCTGTAGGATTGTGTGGTATACCGGTAACATGCTTTATGTTAAAGTATTTGAAAAATTGTTCTAATTTTGTGGAGACATATGATGGAGCATTGTCAGTTTTTATTTGTGCAGGTATAACCATAACTGCCATCACCTCTAGCAGGTATGTAATAACAGAATCATCTTTTTCAGAGTTAAGAGCAGTAGCCTCCTGTAACCCTGTGAATGTGTCTATAGTATGATGCACATATTTCAAATTTCCAAACTCTGCAAAGTGAAAGAAATCCATCTGACAAACCTCATTTCTCCAAATGCCCTTGGGATTACAACCCGCTGGCAAAGGAGTTTGCTCATAAAAGGACCAAGTAGGACGGTTTCTTACTATCTCCTTGGCTTGTTGCCAAGTGATGGAGAAATCCCTTTTCAACCCTTTGCTATTTCATGATGCTTCTTACGAAATTCTGAGGCTTATAGCACACTTCCAGTTAATAAACAATCAATCTCATCATTGCCTTGTGCTAGTGGGGCTGGCAGACCCATATGGTATCTATATGTGTAATGTATGTAGGATTACTTCTGTTTCTGATAGCTTCCTGTAATTCTAAAACAGAGAAGTTAATTCTGTAATATCAGGAACAAATTCTGCAGTCTCAATGTGTAACATGACTCTGTGTATTGAGAATCAGTAACTATATTAAGAGGTTCTGTAAAATCCATAAGTACCATGAGAATTGTATATAATTCTGCCTTCTGTACAGATGTATATGTTCTTTCAACTACTTTACTTACCTCACCTGCTTTATACCCTGCCTTACCTGATTTGTTGGCATCAGTGTAGAAGGTAAGAACTCCAGAAATGGGAGTTTGTCTTACAATACATGGAAGAATCCAGACTGTCTTTTTTATGAATTTAATTCTGTCAGTTTTGGCATAGTTGTTGCTAATTGATCCCAAGAAGTCAGTATGAGCTATTTGCCAATATTCATTATCCTTCCACAAGGAGGAAATTTTTTCATTAATTAAATGTACTATAATTTCTGCTGGATCTTTTCCAGTCAGTAGACAAAGTCTTAATTTGCCCTTTAAAATCAAATCAGAAATCTTTTCTATATATGTCTTTAACTTTTTATTCTTTTTATGTGGCAGAAATATCCATTCCAGTATAGTGTCATCCTTCTGCATCAGAATCCCAGAAAGGTATTCTCTGGATAGCAAGATAACCAGAATACAGTCTAAATTAAGGTTTATCCAATGTACAGGTGCATCCAATATTCTGTTTTCTACCCATTGTAACTCTTTTTCTGCCTCAGCAGATAATATTCTCAGACTGTGTAGGTGCTTATCACGTTTAAGGTCCATTTTTAAATGTTTTAAGTCATACCCTTCTACACCAATAACCATCTGTAATTGAGAAATTTCCCCTAATAATTTCTGAAGAGAATTAAGAGTTTGATAACGATCTCTCCTAATTTGTACCTTTTGAAGTCTGTTTTTTTGTAAGTCTATCTTGTAACCCAAATAGTTAATAGAATCTCCTCTTTGTATCTTTTCTGGGGCAATCTGTAATCCCCAAAGAGGAAGAACTTCCTTCACCATTTCAAATCTACATTCCAAAGTTTCTTTATTGGAATCCAATATAACTATGTCATCCATGTAATGAAAAACAAGAGATTGTGAAAATGTCTTACCAATTATTACCAAAGGTTGCTGTACAAAGTGTTGACACAAAGTAGGACTATTTACCATTCCTTGTGGCAAAACACTCCATTCATATCTCCTAACTGTCTGTGAATTATTAAGAGTTGGTACAGTAAATGCAAATTTTTCTCTATAATTTTCCTGTAACGGTATTGTGAAAAAACAGTCTTTTAGATTAATGAGTATGATAGGCCATCCTTTAGGTATTAAGGAAAGTAATGGCATTCCAGGTTTCAGAGAGCCCATTGGTTGAATTACCTTATCTATGGCTCTCAGGTCTGTCAGCATTCTCCACTTACCTGACTTCTTTTTGATAACAAATACAGGAGAATTCCAAGGACTGGTAGATTCCTCTATATGTCCAGCGTCTATCTGTTCCTGTACTAACTTTTCTAAAGCCTCTAGTTTCGCAGAGGTCATAGGCCATTGTCCTACCCAAACTGGTTCATCTGTAACCTACTTCAATGCCAGGGCCTTTGGCTCCTCTGAAGTTCCATCATTTATACCTTGTTTCTGTACAACATGGATGGTTGGCAACCATTTTCCATAGCATCTTACCAGATCTTTTCTACTATCCAAAGGTTGTCCATAATTTGTATCTTACATTGGACGAATATTAATCTGAGTATTCCATTTCTGTAAGATATCATGACCCCAGAGATTTATAGATATATCTGCCATGTATGGTTTCAGTATCCCTTTCTGTCCTTCAGGTCCAATGCAGACCACCGAGTTAACACTCTGTCGAACTCTAGATAGAGTTCCAATTCCTAAAAATTGTACATTTGCCTCTCTAAGAGGCCACTTCTGAGGCCAAGACTTTTGGGTAATAGTTACATCCGCCCCAGTGTCTACTATGCCACAAATAACTTTATTATTAATTTTCACATTCAACTGAGGCCTTTTATCATTAATAGAAACTTTCCAAAATATGCGTTTCTCATTTTGTCCATTCACACTTGATTCTTCATCACTATTCAAACTACCATCTAGAGCAGTATCATTTTTCACAATAGGCAAAGAACTATCTACTTGTCCTGTGAGAGATTGTCTCCTACTGCTACTTGGAATGACCTGACCTTTCTCGATGTGGGGGCCTTCTTGATGCCCCCCCAGGGGTTTACCGAACTTAACGGGTTTCCTTGTATGTCCCTGGTCGATCTACATTCATTGTTCCAGTGTCTGCCCTTACCACATCTTCTACAGAATTCAGAAGGCAGTGGCCTTCTGTATGAGGTATTGTTAGAATTCGTTTGTCCACAATTTCTCTTAGTATGTCCCATTTTACCACAGTTGAAACATCTAGGTTCCTGGCACCTTCTTGGATTCCAGGGGAAGTCTCTTCTTACCCAAGGTTCTGGTTCATAGTAGTAGTAACGTCTTGCCTCTTTTTAACAATGTTGACCTCTTTAAGGTGCTTCTCCTTCCAAAGCCCTTGCATCCTCACATATAGAACTTTTAATTTCCTGTTTCCTTTTTAACCTTCTGAAATGGCTTCTCCTACCCAATCTCTAGTATCTTGCACATTATAATCAATGTTGGCTGCTTACAAAACCCATTCTTCTAGCGGTGCTGATCTGATCTTTAAAAGCAAAAGTATTCTTTTGCATATTGGATTTGCATTTTCATGAGCTATTGTATATATAATTGATTGTCTTGTTTCTGGATCTGTTACCTGTAATTCTACTGCCCTAGTTAACCTTTGTAAGAAGTCCTGGAACTGTTCTGTAGGTTGCTGTTCTATTCTGGTATAAGCTTCTAGGCATTCTCCTGGCTCATGAACCTTATCCCAGGCATTCGATGCTGCTTCCCTGCATAGAGACAGTATATCACCATCATATTCAGCCTGAACCTGTGGGTCATCATAAATTCCCTCACCAAGAATCTAATCTGGGGGGCTTCAAAACCTTTCATTATCCCCTGACGTTCAAGGAGCTTTGCCCCTTTTCTCCCCAATGCCTTCCACTGGATTTGGCATGAATTCTCAAGTACAGCTGCTACCAATCATTCCCAATCTGTGGGTGTCACCTGTTAAAGGTTGCTCATGAATGTAATAACTGTTTTACATATGGGCTATGGAGACCATATGAGACAACTGATTCTTTAAGTTTCTTAAGATCCTTCAGCTGTATAGGTTGCCATTCATAAGCCTACCATCCATGAGGGTGTTTCTTTTTTTCCTAGTGTTATGGTTTTATTTAAAAAGAGGAAAAGAGAAACATTTAAGATGAGACATGTTGACTAGTTTATTATATGTCCCAGCGGAGTAGGGAGACTAAGAGAGAAGAGGAACAGGGGTAATGGCTGACCTCCAGGCCGGTCATCATAGAGAGACAGAGAGAGCACATAGGTGAGAGTGATCCAAGAAGAAACAGAGAGAGAGAGAGAGTAGAGAAGCAGCATAAAGAGAGGAAGCAGACAGATAGTAGAGAAGAAGCAGAGAGAGAGAGAGAGAGTGTAGCAGGAAAGTTGGAGCTTTTAAAGGGAAGACTGCCCATGCAAAATGATGTTCCACGCATGCCCAGAGTCATGAGGGTGTTTCTTAGAAGCTGGCTTTTCTACCATGGTAGCTGGGTACACTAATGGTGTATGAGTGAAAACCTTAGAAGAATAGTCATGATACCTGGGTGGAGTAGGTTCCTTGGATTGGAGTGCTTCTGCCTCTGACGCTTCCCAATGATCTTTAAGCCTAGTAATGATATCTTTATTAAAAGTTTCAATCTCCTTAATCATAAAGGATTCCAAGCATCTTAGTGAATCTGTAAATTGCTCTAACTGCTCATCTACACGTTTTTCTATGTCTTTAAAATGATCATACTTAGGCAGCATCTGGATGGCATGGCAACTGCCTTCTAGGTATTGGAGTCCAGATTTGAGGTCATGATTTGGTGATTTTGAGTCCTCAGCAATCAACTGTATCTATGTAATCTGTCAGCCCTGTACTGTTAATTATCTTCCAAACATTCAAATCTAGACTCAAATTTGTGATCTGCTATCTTGGATGCTTCAATAATTGATTGAATGGCATTGTCCAATTCTTCAACCCTATCCTGGGTATTTGGCACCTTTGCATCTAGTTTCTGGGTAACATTGCCTATCTGAGTTTCTAGCTGGCTACAGATATTCTTTGCTCGTCACGGTCTTCTGACAGCCTAGCCTCTAAGGCCTCAGACATGGAGGTTCTCTCTGCGTTTATCTTATCATAAATATGTTGCATCTCAGCTTGGGTAACAGACAGCTCTGTCTTTAGCATATTGGACACAGAGCCAAGCTTATCATCCAATTTCTGTTCCACTTGCTGCAAAATTGTGGTCTGACCTAATCTGTTCTCCAAAACCTCATTGGGTAAAGCTGTTATTTCCTGTAAGTAGGTGGTTAGGTTATCCTTATCCCTGTTCCTGAGTCCTCTGGCTAGTAATATTATTTGTACCAGCAAGCTAACTGCTATTACAGTATATAGGCTGGTAATTGGCAGATTAGTATTCTCCTAAAACACTGAATTCATTAATAAGCAAAAATATTACCAATTTTAGCAAATGATAAATATTCCGCCATAATTTTACCTGATTTCTATTCCAGATGCGGTACCTATCTTTGACCAGCAGATAGCACAGGTGTTCAGCTACTCGTGCGGTGTTTCGCAGCGGTCAGTGGCAGCAGTGAGAAGGTCACAAAGTGGCTGCACTTATCTTAGAGAGTATATGGTCTTGCAGCCACAACCACTGAGACAGATGCGGCTTTACTGCAGCAGAGGCCAGGGGAAGCCTCTGCTGAAAGCCAAGGCCTACCTTGACTCTAGGCAGCTAGAAACTGTCTCCAAGCTGGGTGGATGGTTCTGAGCAGCTCAGCCACAGCGACTTGGCTGGGTGCCGGGAGCACCTGTGGAGAGAGGTCGCTTTCCTGGCCAAGGCAGCTGGCCTGGTGGAACCCACAGCCTGTCCCAAATGGGGTGTAGTTTTCCAATATCCCATTCCTGACACCATTCTGCTATGATAAATCTTTCAGCCAAAAGTCGCCTGAGCCCCACCGCCACGTGTGAGCTTTATGCCAACCGCCCACCCGAGTTAGGCCCAAATGAATACACAGAAATTTATATTAGGTTCAAAGCTGCTTGGCTAATGACTAGGATTCTCATCTGTTAGCTCAGTCTCAATTATCATAATATAAGACTTATCTTATCTTATGCCTATTGGTGTCCCTCTTTGCCAGTGGCTCACATCCTGCCGCTGGAGGTGGCGAAGGGGAAAGGGGACCTTCCTGTTTCTCCTTCCCTTAAATATGAGTCTCCTTGCTATATCACTTCCTGCCTGGATCACCACTTCTCTACTACATTTCCCAGAATCCTCTTTGACTCCTAGTCCGATCTAACTTGCCCTCTCATTGGCCAAACAGTATTTTATTTAATAATTAATAAGATAAACGTACACATTAATTCCCCATTAGCCTGCATACCTGGATGTTGTCTCACTAAAAAGTTGTCATTTCATTGTCAGCGCTAGATAAAGGCTGATGTATTTGTTACTACTTTTTCCTGAGAGTTCTTAGTATTTGTTCTTTGATTCAGCTAGTTAGTTTGTTATTATATTTTGTATGCAGTGTTCTGCCTTCAGGTATGCCTGCACTGCAGGCCTGTAAAGGGCACTAGATCTCATCATAGGTGGTTGGGAGACACAATGAGGTTGCAGGGAATTGAGCTCCGAACTTCTGGAATAGCAGACAATGTTCTTAACATCTGAGTCATCTCTCTAGCCTTGGATATTATTTTATAAAAATTAATTAATGAGCATGAATGCTGATTTTCTACACCCTATGTAAGAATGCAAATAAACAAACAATGGCACAAATGAATCACTCAATAAATAAAAGAAAACAAGACCTGAATGGCCTGGAGCAGCTTTTACTGGCCCCTTCACCCAACACTGACTTTGAATTTCACTTGCAACGCCTCTTCACATACCGCCCATTCCTTCCCTGTTGTTGTGGAGTATTAGTTTAAGATGTGTTATATTCACCGGGTGTTGTGAGTTCATGCCTTTAATTGCATCACTCAGGAGGCAGAGGCAGGAATATCTCTGTGAGTTCAAGGCCAGCCTGGTCTGCAGAGCATGTGCTAGAATAGGATCCAAAACTATACAGATTAACTGTGTCTTGAAAAACCAAAAAAATATGTTATGTTCCTTTATGCTGTGGAATATTTGTTTAATGATGCATAGAAATGTCTGTAGCGGCATCTTTGTTTGCTAGTGAACTTGCAGTAGTGGCTACAATCTATGGGTATAGTTTCAAATGAGCACAGGTGACCCATTATGAGGAATAGGAGGAGATGGCTCACTCTCTTGCATTGTGGTGACATCATTGGAAAGGCAGAGACTGCATTTCTAGAACAGAATGACCACAGCACTTCTTTCCTATTATTTGTGTAAGTACTTCCCTAAAACATACCTATTTATCACTAATCTTGTGTCTTGTGGACTCATTTAAACCCAACCTTCATGTGTTGTATTCCTTAATGTTGCATTAGATCAACTCTGTTAAGCTGTGTTACTTTGCCTTTCTGAAACAGCTGATTGGTCTAATAAAGAGATGACCAGTCAATATCTAGGCTGGAGATGAATGGGCAGGGCTGCCTGGCAGAGAGAATAAATAGGAAGAGAAACCTAGGCTCTAGAGAAGAGTGAGGATTGAGAAAAGGAGAAGGAGTGGAGGACACTATGGGCCAGGCACCCAGGCACATGGCCAGCCAGAGAGTAAGAAGGAAAGAACGATATATAGAATAAAGAATGGTAAAAAGCCAGAGGCAAAACATAAACATAAATGGGATAATTCAAGTTAGAAAAGCTGGCTAGAGACAAGGCAATTGAAGATTAGGCATTCATAAGTAATAACACTGCTCCATGAAACCTACAGAACCAGTTGACCTAACCTAAGAAGAGCAAGGGACTCCTGTTGTAAGCTGGGGAACCAACATTGGACGAAACCAAGCACTCTGAATCTGGGTGCCAGTTAGGAGGACTGGGCAGACTGTGGGACCTCCGCTGTGGAGCCAGTGTTTGTTCCTTGTATATGCATGCATACTGGGAAAGGGAGAAATTACAATGGGGGAAATAACAATAATGAGAGTCAAGACAGACGACTGGCATTCCCAGTTTTTGCTTATTCTGTATTATATCAATTGGCTTCTTGACATAATACAGAAACTCTGAAGTTAATTTTAACAATGTGCTTGGATTTAGAAGAGGAAACCAAAATCCACCTCTTAATCCAGCTTTGATTTAATTGAATGGGGACTAGGAAACAAAGAGAAATAAGTGTAGATTCATCTATGAATTTTTAACATATGACAGAGTTCTTTTTTAGGATGGTTATAGTAACCTTCTCTGTTACTCATGTAGTGTCCTTTGACTTCTGGTTATGAGATTTCCGGTGAAAAGAAAAAATACTTCCCTTTTCTTTATGAGTTGTTCATCCAGTGTATGATATACCTTGGTAGATTACTGCCATTTCTACTAGTCGTGAGGTTTTTCCTTCTCAACTTGAATTTTGATCAACTTTGAAGTTTTTCTTCTCCTGTGGAACCAAATGCAAAACACCTAATCCAAAATAACACATGTCCTGGTTTCCATATAGAAGTTAGTAAATATTTGAAGGACACAGGCTGATTCAGTTCTGCAGGTTTTTCCTTAGTCCAGTGTCTTTCTGCACCTGATTGTCATTTCTCATTAGCAGTAAGCAAGTTTAGTGTTAATAAGGAATTATGTAACCTATGTTTGGGATATATACATATATATATATATGTATATGTATATATACATATATATATGTGAATGATTAATTCTATTCCTGATTGTGTCCTGTAATTTTATAAACAGTAAAGTTAATTCTATATCATCAAGAACGAAATTTGCAGTCTCAATGTACAAGTGAACTCTGTGTATATTGAGAATCCATTATTATATTGAGAGGCTCTGTAAAATCCATAAGTACCATAAGGATTTCATATAATTCTTGCTTCTGTACAGAGGCATATGGCATTTGAACTTCTTTACCTACCTCACCAGCTTTATAACCTGCCTTACCTGATTTGTTGGCATCAGTGTAGAAGGTATGAACTCCAGAAATAGGGGTTTGTCTTATAATAAGTGGAAGGATCCAGATTGTCATTCTTTGGATTTAAATCTGTCTGTTTTGGGATAATTGTTGCTAATTTTCCCCAAAAACTCAGTAAGAGTGGTCTGCCAGTATTCATTGTCCTCCATAAGGAGGAAATTTCCTGATTATTTAAAGGTACTATAATTTCTGCTGGATTGTTTTCAGTCAGTTGACAAAGTCTTAATTTGCCCTTTAGAATCAAATCAGAAAAGATTTCAATGTACATCTTCAGCTTTTTATTCTGTTTATGTGGCAGAAATATCCAGTCCAATATAACATCATCTCTCTGCATCAGAATCCCAGAAGGGTATTCTCTGGATGACCAAAATAAGGTCTAAATTAGGGTCTAGATGATCTACATGTGCATCCAGTATTCTGCTTTCCACCCACTGTAATTCTTTTTCTGTTTCAGCAGATGATACTCGTGGACTGTTTAAGTCTTTGTCCTTTTTAACTGCCAGTTTTAAATGATTTAAATCATGGCCTTCCACACCACATATTGTCTGTAGTTGAGAAATTTCCCCTAGTAGTTTCTGAAGAGTACTACAGGTTTGGTAATGTTCTATTCTAATTTATACCTTTTGATGTCTGATACTTTGTAAGCCTATCTTGTATCCTAAGAAATTAATAGAATCTCCTCTTTGTACCTTTTCTGGGGCAATCTGTAACACCCAATGAAGACGAACTTCCTTCATCCTTTCAGACAATTGTTCTAATGTTTCATTATTAGAATCTGCTAAAAGGATGTTGTCAACATAATGTGCAGGATCAGTTTTCCTGCGATGTTATTGAATCTTCCTGATGATCAGTTTGTAACCTTCATATAGTGGGAAATTACCAATACGGAGTCAGGTAGATATATAAGGTTATTTAATAGGGAAAAGCCTTACTTACAGAGCAACCTAGCCAGCTGGCGTGGCAGAGGTCTGTATGCAAGCCCAAAAGAGAAATGGAAAGAGAAAGTGCAGTCACACTACGTCACACTGACCATGCCCTCGAAAGCGTGGTCAGGCACACCTGTAGCCAGCCCCTAAGTAGGCATGGCTACAGCTTCCCCTACAATTCCCCTTTCAGTCTAAAAGAGGATTAAAACTTAACAGTTTAAAGTATCCAAAATTAACAATCATAAAGGTAAAATATAAGAAGATACAACAATCTGCTTATGTCACATCCTAACTGTCTATTTTAACTAAACCCTAAAGTTATCTGACAGAGGTATCCAAGCCTGAACCCCTCGTTCCAATCCTAACCATAAACAATAGGAAGCTATCCCTAACTAGGTATATACACTATCCTAAGTGACAACAATGGGGCGAGGGGAGGTAGCATCCTCCGAGTTACTTCCTGCTGAAATGGGATGATGATAGTCATTTGGGGTCCTGTAGGAAGAAAATGTTAGTATAGTGAAAGTCTTGAAAGAATTGTATCCAGTCCATGTTAGATGGGATTCAGTTGATTGAAGATCTCGCTTGAAATCCTCAACTTGATTGAAGTCAGTACCCGAACCTCAGGCCGGAGTGTCAGTTGAAATGGAGCAAGTTGGATCCAGTGGAGTCGAGGAGGTGTGGCCCATTTTCTTCCCAGGGTGTCCAGGGATTGCTGTCAGGCAGGTCTTCATTGGCTGTGTGGGACTCAAACATAAACAGTTAGCAGAGAAATGTTTGCTTGTGTATGTACACATGATGGGGAATGCAACCAGGAAAGCATAACAATTATGAGAGGGTGTACACCTTGAGAGAAAGATCCAAGAAAAGACAAAGACAGTCCCTAAATTCTTCTTTAATTCTGTATTACATCAATTGGCTTCTTGATACAACACAGAAACACTAAAGTTTAATTAAATAATGTGCTTGGATTTTAGGGGAGGAAAGCCAAATCCACCTGTAAATCCAGCAATTGTTTAACTGAATAAGGACTAGGAAACAAGGAGAAATAGAGTTCTCTGAAAGACAGCTGTAAAGTTTACCATATGGCACGTTCCTTTGGTTTGATGGTTATAGCTACCTTCTCTTCTTAAGTATCTACCCATGCAGTGCTGTTTGACTTCTGGAAATGAGTTTTCCTGTGAAGACAAAAGCAAAATACTTCCCTTTCCTTTGGGAGGTTTCTATTTAGTTTATGAGATATACCTTAGTAGATTACCTGTCATTTGTCCTCGTCGAGAGGTTTTTCCTTTTCCACTCGAATCTTGATCAACTTTGATGGTATCCAAAGTTTTTCTTCTCCTGAGGAAACCAATGCAAAACACCTACCCCATCGTAACACATGTCCTGGTTTCCATACAGAGGTTAGTACATCTTTGAAGTATACTGGCTGATTCAATTCAGAAGTTTTTTTCATCGTCCAGTGTCTTTCTGCAGCTGTTTGTCCTTTTTTGTTGGCATTAAGAAAGTTTAGTGTTAAAAAATCATTATGCAACCTATGTTTGGGGGGGTTTAGTCTTCCAAGCTTATTTGTTGAGCATCTCCTTAAGTGTTCTATTAGATCTCTCAACCACTGCTTGTCCTGTAGTGTTGTGTGGTATACCAGTAACACGCTTTATGTTACAACATATTAAAAAACTGTTCGATTTTGTGGAGACATATGCCGGAGCATTGTTTTTATTTGTGTAGGTATACACATAACTGCCATCACCACTAGCAGGTGTGGAATAACAGAAAAAAAATTTTCAGAGTTAAAAGCAGTAGCCCATTGGAACCCTGAGAATGTGTCTATAGTATGATGCATATTTCAAATTTCCAAATTCTGCATAGTGAAAGACATCCATCTGCCAAACCTCATTTCTCTTAATGCCCTTTGGATTACAACCTGCTGGCAATGGAGTTTGATTATAAAAGGAACAAGTAGGACAGTTTCTCACTATCTGCTTGGCTTGTTGTCAAATGATGAAGTCCTTTTTCAAACCTTTGCTATTTACATGATGTTTCTTATGAAATTCTGAAGCTTTTAGCACACTTCCAATTAATAAACAATCAATCTCATCATTGTCTTGTGCTAGTGGGCCTGGCAGACCTATATGGGATCTGATATGTGTAATGTATATAGGATTACTTCTGTTTCTGATTGTTTCCTGTAATTGTAAAAACAGAGAAGTTAATTCTGTAATATCAGGAATGAATTCTGCAGTCCCAATGTGTAACATGATTCTCTCTGCATATTGAGATCAGTAACTATATTAAGAGTTTCTGAAAATCCATAAGTACCATGAGAATTGCTTATAATTCTGCCTTCTGTACAGATGTATATGGACTTTCAACTACTTTACTTACCTCACCTGCTTTATAACCTGCCTTACCTGATTTGTTGGCATCAGTGCAGAAGGTAAGAATCCAGAACAGGAACGCCTGTGGAGAGAGGGCAGTTTCCAGGCCTAGGCCTCGGGCCTGATGAAACCCAGAGCCTGTCCCAAATGGGGTGTAGGTTTCCAATATCCCACTCCTGACAACCAGATATAGTGGGAAATTACCAATATGGAGTCAGGTAGAAATATAAGGTTATTTAATAGGGAAAAGCCTTACTTACAGAGCAACCTAGCCAGCTGGCGTGGCAGAGGTCTGTATGCAAGCCCAAATGAGAAACCTAAAGAGAAAACGCAGTCACACTATTTCACCCTGACCACGACCTTGCAAACATGGTCAGGCACACCTGTAGCCAGCCCAAAGTAGGCATGGCTACAGCTTCCCCTACACATTCACATTTGAAGAGTTACCTAATCAATATTGGTCTTGACAGGTGATAATAAAGAGCTTCAAGAACTCTTGCCAACACACCAAGATTTGCATAAATCTGTAGACTAGCTCATATTGAAGATGAATACCTCAGGATGATTGCATATCAATTGTCATCAATAGTTTATCTCCATGTTGTTTAGACATGAAAATGAAATCATAAGCATCTCAATACAATAAGACTAGCCTCATACTGGTTTGAACATAGACCATAGAATCAGTTCTTCTGTATGGGGTTAGCAGTGTCTTCATAGGATGGCTGTTCAAATATATAAAAAGTAATAAAAATAAATACATGGGAGTATATCTAGGAGAGAGAACACATTTTATGTTAATCTTGAAGAGCATATTTATATTTATTATTGCTTTTTTGCTTTCTGTAGACCACCTTATTTTCTTAGAATATAGCTTTCATTATATCTGATGAGATCTGGACATTTTCTCTCTGATTCCCATTGTCCTCAGAGGGGGTTCCTGAAACCTTTACAGCCATCTGATAAATGACCTATAGAGAAGCATGAAGAAAATTAAGTTCCACCTGACTTAGTTACCCATGCTGTTTCAAGCTTCTGGAGTCTGACCCTGAGTCATTTAGTTTTTACATATTTTTCCATTTTAAAATATTGTTTTCATTTCATTTTGTATTCCAACCACAGCTCTAGGAAGGGTTTGTCCTAAGCATAATAGCAAAAAGTATTGCAATCTGTATTGGATTTCGTTTATAAGAATGGATAATTCATGTAAGGCTTGGCCCTACAGATAGTAAAGGATCACAAGGCTATTATAAAACATCCATTCCAGTCTTCTGGACAGGACAAGCTTGTAAATACCTTCCATCGAGGAACAAAACCTCAATGTTCAACAATTCTGGTTTCTCTAGTGCTGTCTGTAAACACATGGTCTGCCTGTTCTCTGCATATCCTCCCCTTAACTGTAACTAAGTAACAGGCACAAGGAATGCATTTAGACAGCTATGAGTTAGAGAAGGCAGAGCTTGGAGAGAGAATCTGATGTTAGCGTCAAAGCTGACTCATAAAACCAACTGTTTTCACAAAAAGCATAAATGCTCATTAGGATAATGCAAGAGATTACTCTATGGTGAAATGGGCCCCAATATGATTCAAACTGATACAGAGATGTAGTTTGGAGGTGGCCATGAGCATCAGTAGCTCAAATACCTCCCCTTTATAATTACAACAGTGTAATGAACTGATGTATTTGATATTAATAGCTTAAAATTTTTCTAATAAAGAAAGCCATTTCATACCTAACAAAAAAATTCCCCATTATTATTAAGAGGAATGCTTCAAAAGTACATTGTAGATAAATATGTTATACATTATGATTCTTTTAAGGCTTTTAAAAAGAAAGTCTTAAAGAAAAACAAACATTATTTAAAATTAACTTTT
This sequence comes from Cricetulus griseus, assembly GCF_003668045.3. Lineage (NCBI taxonomy): Eukaryota > Metazoa > Chordata > Mammalia > Rodentia > Cricetidae > Cricetulus > Cricetulus griseus. The sequence continues at coordinate 293,578 of NW_023276897.1, forward strand.
GTGAAATAAGGAATGCCATAAGATGTTGCATACTTGACTATTTAGCTAGAAAATTTAAAATACAAAACCTGTAATAGTTCTAGAACAGCTTGGAGCTCCTCACACAGTGAGAGAAGTATTGGCCTTTGTATATTTTTTTCCTTTTTTATAGCTTTATATTAGAAACAAGATTCTTTTGCAGGACCATTCCATGTCCCATTTCCTGACATCCTCAGCTGACACTTATTGACCAACAATCCCTTCGCTTCTTTTGCTCCCCAGGGAGGGTGGGACCTTCCATGAGGCATATTCAAATTCTCTCATATCATTTGGAGTAGGGCCTAGACCCTCCCCCATGTATAGGCTGAGAGATTATCCCTCTATGTGGAATGGGTTCCAAAATCCCTTTGTGTAATAGAGAGAACTACTGATCCTCTACCAGAGTTGAATGGATTAACCAGCCCTCCAACTGACATCCAGACTCAGGGTTCTGGAAGTGTGATAGGCTGGTTTCCCAGCTATCAGTCTAGGGAACATGAGCTCCCCATTGTTCAGGTCAGCTGTTTCTGTGGGTTTCTCCACCCTGGTCTTGACACATTTGCTCATCTCTACCCCTATCTCTGAAACTAGATTCAGTTCAGTGTTTAGCTCTGGCTGTTTGCTTCTGCTTCAATCAGTTACTGGATGAAGGCTTAGCCTTGTTTTTAAACTGCTCATTGCTTCTTTCTTTCCCTTTTGTGTTGATTGGGTTATTAAGTATTTAACTTTATAATCCATGCATCATGTATATTCTAATAGTTAACTACAAATCCATCTACATCATTTAGATAAATGGTTCTCAACCTGTTCCTCAGAGGCACTTTGGGAGACAAATATTGGATATCCTGCATATCAGATATTTATATTATGATTTGTAGTAGCAAAATTACAGCTATGACATAATGTTATGGTTCAGCAGTCACAAGAACATGAGGAACTCTATTAAAGGATCAGCATATTGCAAAGATTGAGAACCAGTACTCTAGGTTGAAAGGAAGAGTTTTAATTCTTTACTATGATAGGATATTAGGTTACACATTAGAGATGCTACCAGTCTTGCCCATCTTCCTTCTAAATATCGATGTTACACATGGCTTCCACCCTCATAATAATTAAAGTGATGAATGTAACTGGATGTTTTCTGTCCCACCCAGTCCCCCTTGACTAATTTCTCTTCTGTCCACTGGTCCCCACAGTCATTTAGGAAAGAATCATCCTGAGACTTAATGTTCATTATATTTGTTTGGCCAATGACTCAGGCATATTACTGACTAGCTCTCACAATTAAATTAAACATTTCTATTAGTCTTTATTTTGCCATGAGGCTCATTTCATGTTACCTCAGATCTCAGTTCCCAGGTGACTAAATGGCTTCTTCCTGACTCTGCCTACTTTCTATAAACATCTTTGTTTGGATCTAATGCCTGGCTCTATTCTTCTTGGCCACTGTACAAAAGAGCTTTATTCATTAACTAATGAAAGCAACAAATATTTGCTGCATACAAAAGGATATCCCACATCAGTGATGCCTCTATGCCACCTTGTATGAAGTGTTAACATCAAGTATGGTAATCACATGGCACACAACTCAACCTTTTATAGAAAGGGCAACTCCAGAAATCTTAAACACATTGAGAACATTCATTTGGTAACATGGTCAAGAAATAATTGCTTATCTTTTGCAAAGGTTTTACATTTATTTCCTAATCAGTTTGTCTGTAGAAGGCATCTGCTCAGCTGCTAAAAATCCTGGTGATACTGAGTTCAGTTCATTTGATATAATATTTCACCACAGATTTAAGTGAGGAGAGGGGAGATGCAACTCTCATCAACATGGTGCAGTTATTACAAAGAATAGTGATGGCTTCTAGAGTGCATTATAAATAGGAGCTTTTGAATTAAAATTCCAATTATAAGATAAATTGAAAAATAACTGAAGGAAATAAAATATTTGCATTGTGAGTATTTTGGGAGTGGCTGACTGTAAAGTACAATATTCACTTAACAGCATTAGGAATTAGAGACTGATAAAGATTGATGTCTTCCTTTTTTCAATACAACTTGGGCTCTTTGAATAAATATTTTAACACTTGATCATCTGTGAGATGTGCAACTTTTAAATAACACTTGATTCTTGGTGGTAATTTCCAGTGTTAGCTATCACAGATTTTCTTTGCAACTCTTCTAATAAGAATATGTTCCATCTTTCTATTACCCAAATAAGATGCTGAAAATCGGACAGACCACGAGTGATTAGAAGGTTCTAGGAACATTGGAGCTTGACACCAACTAGAACCTTTTCTGTCAGGTACACATTTAAAAGAAATATAATCTCTGCTGGCTACCAAGACTGGAATGCTCTGACACAGCAGCAGAATTGGAACAGGGAGCCCCCTTTTATATAGCTGCCAGGTTATCTCAGCAGGATCAAGGGAGCTACTGAAATATCATGAAAAGTTACCTTGACATCCTGACAGAAAGGGAGTTTTTTTTCTCCTTTTTTATTCAGACCTAGATATAATTCCTTATGTCAAGAAACAGCCATGAGCCTACTGGTTTCTAGCCACTGTATTTCAAGAAATATTTCATTAATAATGTCATTGTAGTCTGATGAGTTTACAAGAAATGACCCTGGACAATATGTGTTGTTTCAAATATACAAGTATGGATTTTTAGGAACTATTATGGCTATTAGAGTACAAGAGTAAAAATGTAAAATTCATTGTTTAATTATACCAGAAATATTGGCAAAATATCCTTTGCTGGTCATAAGATTTGCTATATATCAACATGTAGATGTTTAGACACATTTACCACATAGGATGATCTAGTGAGGTTTTTAATGTTTGTTCAAATATTGAAAATCTATTTGTGTTATCCTAGGATTTTTCTTAAGATAACACCCTTTCTTAGGATATCCTATTATTTCCTTAGCACCGATATTGTCTGAAGCAGTTGATTTTAATACCATCATATTGTTGTACATTGTTGTATTTCTCTTTCCACTCTCATTAATAACAAGTTGAGAAAGACTTAATGATTTTTAACTTAACATAATAAATGGATAATTATTTACATAGCTCAATATATCTAAAGACAGACATATTACAGTTGGAAAAAAGGAAACAAGAATTCCTGCATCCTCCCTGTGTTCTTTGAAGACTTTCTATTTTGAAATAAAATCATGATGATATTTTTTACTGGTAGCTTGTTCAAATAGGAGTCTTAATATAGAGAGTTGAGAATTGAACATTTGCCATAATACAATTTGTATTATTGCTTTCATATTGATCGACTCCGTGGGGCACTGAGATGCTAATATTTTAACTATTGTGGTGACATATTGTTTATCATCTAATAAAGACAATGAAGATCATAATGCAAAAACTGTCATACTAGTTAGCCATCAAAGCTGGACATTGGTGGCACAGTCTTTTAATCCCAATACACAGGAGATACAGGCAGATGGATCTCTGTGATTTCAAGACCATCCTGAATTACATGAGAGCAAATCAATCTAAAAGAGAAACAGAGTTCATGCATTTAATCCCATTACTACAAAGAATATAAGGCTCTTAGTGCTGTCTCATGTGTAGTCTATGATTTGGTGAGAAGCAATGTAGTCTGCAGATGCAATCTGAGGTTCAGCAGAACTCGCCTTCACTCTGATCATTGTCAGAGGTGAGAACACTCTGGTAATTTGGATGATTTGCTTCTCTGAAGTTCAGCGTGAACCCCAATATCTGTTTCAGGTTATAACTTTTGGTGCTATAGAGTATTGCTAGATTCTTAAATTCTTAAACCAAAGAAAACCTTTTCTTAAAAAAGATTTTACACACGTATTTTAATTTATGTATATAAATAAATATATATGCATTTAATGTATATGTATATATGGCTTATATGCAAATAATATATATAATGTCTACATATATGTGTGTGTATGTGTGTGTATATAATATATATATATATATATATATATATATATATATATATATATAATGTCCACATATATATGTGTGTGTGTATGTGTGTGTATGTATGCATGGTAATGTGCTCAAAGACACTAGAAGAAAATAGCCCTTCTCCTGGAGCTGGGATTACATGAGGCTGTTTATTGCTTGTCCTGGTTGGTGGTAAATGAAATACAGACTCTACAAGAACAAGAAGTACCTTTTTATTTTAAACTCTATTATATTCATCTATTTTTATTTAAATTGCTAACCTCTATTCCTCCTCCCACCCTCTCTCCCATTCCTTTACTTCCTACCATCTCACCAGCAAACCACGCATTCCTAAGAGGGGTAAAGCCTCCCTTGGGGAGGCAACAAAGTCCAGTATATAATAGGGTTTAGTTCCAGTAAATAATGGAAGCAGATATAGTGACCCACAGCCAAGCACCAGGTTTAGCTGCATGAGGTCAGTTGAAGAGAGGAAAGACCCAGGTAATAGGAGCTCATGGACTCTGGACAGTAGCTGAGGAACCTATATTGGACCTAATTAGGCCCTTTGAATGTGGGTTCAGGTATGTGGCTTAATCTGTTAGGAGGCTCTTGACACTGGGAAAAGAAGCATACCCTTATTATATCTTAACTGCATGCCCTACCCTCCATTCCCAATGTTTTACAATTTTTCTCAAGCAAAATGTTTTTGCCTTAAAGGATTTGGGCAAAAATTCAACAGTTGTATGCAATAATAGAAGGAATTCTTGTTTCATATAGTGGCAAATAAATGTCCAAACACAGGTGCTGACATGGTTTCTCAGAGAAGACATCATAATATATATCAGAAACCTGTAGGATGTCATATTAAGATTGGAGTTGCTTCGATGAGAGTAGCCAGATTCCTCAAATCCAAATGCTTGAGATACTTTCTGTGTGTGATTAACTTCCTTAATTAATATCACACATGGAATTTTATTGTCCTGGATCTTGGTTTGTTTTCTCCATGACATCTGTCCATTTTTAAAACTTCTATTCTTCCATGCAGGTTTATTTCACACACTTATAGCAGGCACTAAAAAGGTGAGGAGGATTCCCAATTGAAGTGTGTCTCTCTCTCTCTCTCTCTCTCTCTCTGTGTGTGTGTGTGTGTGTGTGTGTGTGTGTGTGTGTGTGTGTTTGTGTGTTTGTGTGTGTGCTCATGTATGTGTGTAAAATAGGGCTTTGGCCTGTATTTGGGATACCTCACAGAACCTAAAGGCTAGAGTTGTTTGTGGGGTTTATTTACTTTGGGGATGGCTCTAACTCACAAGACATGACAACCAGAAGGGTGTATGGGGCATTAACTGTATGGGTCATACCTTCCTGGAATTGAAGGAATGGTGCAAGTTCATTGAATATATGCATGTGTCTGTTGGAGTATTTTTGCCCGAGTGTGTTTCTGGGTGTCTGGCTATGTACCTGACATTTATGATAAGGCAGTGTGTTCATACTGGTAAACTAGTTTTGTATAGGAACTTTGGGTATATGGGAAGCACTATCAGACAGAACCTGACACCTAGTCCTGAGTGACAGCTTTGAATATAATGGAGTATTAACAATGGACCTGACTCAGAATACTATCTATCTATCTATCTATCTATCTATCTATCTATCTATCTTTCTGACTTCTGTCTCTATCTCTGAATCTCTCCCCTCTCTGAGTTTTCTCTTTATGCATGTGTATGTACATGCTTTGATGTAGGGAGATGGACAACTAGTTGTAGAAGCGCATAGATGGTTGTGTGTAAACAGGATTTGATTATATGGTTGATGAGTATGTGAATGGTTTCATACATACATGGGTACCTAAGTGTGTTTGAGTGTGTGGCTATGTACCTGGCATTTGGCTATAGTGAGGAGTATATAGGAATATCAGTAAACTAGCTGTAGGTCCTATACATCTCCTGTTCTAAGCTCTCATTCTTTAGATGTGAGTATAAAACATGGAAGAACAGATACGGGAGGAGCTTCCTAGCATGAATGGTTATCTTGATCTATATGTGTAGGTGTTACTTTTGCTGTTGGGGATGTGGTACAAAGCACATAAGCACTTTTGCTGTTGGGGATGTGGTAATAAGCAGGAGCTGAAACCTATCTCTCCATCTATTTGCAGGTTTTGGATGTGTAGGAGGAAATATGTGGTAGATCCTCACGAAGCCTTGCTTTTGTTTGAGGCTTTGGCTACAGAAGTGGTGACACCTAGTAGGACCTGCAACTAGATTCCTGTGTGTAATATTGTTTTATAGAGGAGGATACCCAGTACAAATTCAAGTCAAGTAGTGTGTTGCTGGCAGTATTTGTGGGTGAGGTTGAACATGGCAGACCACGCGAGTATCCCTGTTTGGGGGAGTTTTCCCTGCAGGGAGGAATTAGCATGAAGAACCAGATCTCTGACTGTAGGGCCTATCCTTATCTATGTGTATGTACTGAGAATTTTGTCACTAGGGTGGGGGTATCTAGAGTACTGATCAAGTACCCATATTTGTGCATTGCACCATTTTATGGGATCAGGAGGTACCTAAGTAACCTGACACTTAGTTCTACATATGTGATCTGTTTAGAAGAGAACAGACCCTGAAACACAGGCCTGACTTTGGGGCTTCAGCTCTAGGGGAGGCCATACATAATACAACCCTACACTTATCCCTTTGTGTACGTGCATGCATGGGAAAGAATATATGTATGTATGTATGTATGTATGTATGTATGTATGTATGTATGTATACCTAGTGTTCTGCTGTTGATGAAGGGGTCCTTGCAGAATCTGACACCTTGCCAGGCACATACATGGCTTTGTGTTTGAGTGTGAGTGAACATGTATATATGTGGGCATGTGTTATAGTGAAGTTTGTAACTTGAGCATATGTACAGTATGATCTGACATACATACAAGCAACCACAAACACACATGCACACTCTGTCCCTTCCCTTACTGAGAAATCCCATTAGTCAACCCTATGTTTCATGTACTGAATGGCAAATCCTCTCTTAAGCAGATCACACGTATACCTAGTAGAACTTGACACCTATCGGTGTTTGTTAGTGTGTGTGTGTGTGTGTGTGTGTGTGTGTGTGTGTGTGTGTGTGTGTGTGTATTTATATGGGTAGTATTGACACCTACTTATGTTTGGGAACTTTTTTGTAGGAGAGGAGGTGCCTAGGTCTTTGTGTTTGTATGTGTGTGTAAGTGTGTGTGTGTGATTATTTATATAGCTGGTTTTGACACCTACATGAGTATGGAGATTTATCTGCAGTAGAAGGGGTGCCTAAAATGTTTTCAGGATGTGGTGTGGGGGTGGGTGGTTTTGGGTTTATATTTACCTAGCTAGTTGTGTGTGTAGGATATGTCTGTATGAGAGAAGGTGCATAAAGTATACTTAGTCATGTGTGTGTGTGTGTGTGTGTGTGTGTGTGTGTGTGTATGTATATATACTTATATAACTGCTCTTGACAGCTAATGGGTATTTGTCTGTAGGAGAGAGGGTACCTAAAAGGACACCTAGGTGTGTGTGTGTGTGTGTGTGTGTGTGTGTGTGTGTGTGTGTGTGTCTGTGCATTTATATATATGGTCTTGACACCTAGTATTGTGTGTAGGATATGTCTAGATGAGGGTGGAGCACAAAGGATACTTAGATATGTGTGTGTTTGGTTACTTATATAGCTGTTTGTGACAGCTAGTTACATGTGGGTGATCTGTATGTAGAAGAGGCGTTGCCTAAGGGATACAACATTGTGTACATGTGTCTGTCTGTGTGTGTGTGTGTGTGTGTGTGTGTGTGTGTGTGTGTGTGTGTGTGTGTCTGTTGGTGTATACTTTTATAGCTGGTGTTAACAGATAGTTATGTGTGTGTGATTTGTGTGTAGGAAAGGTGCGCCTAAAAGATTCCTACGTGTGTGTGTGTGTGTGTGTGTGTGTGTGTGTGTGTGTGTGTGTATTTATATATGGTCTTTTTTCTAGCTATGTGTGTGGGAATTGTATGTAGGATTGGGGGTGTCTAAAAATACATAGAAATATGTGTGTGTTTGTAGTGTGCATGAGAGAGAGAGAGAGAGAGAGAGAGAGAGAGTATGTATATACTTATATAGTCTGTCTTGACAGCTAGTTATTACTGTGGGATTTATCTGTAGAAAGAGGGTGCCTAAAAGGATAAATAGATTTTTGTGTGTGTATGCTTGTGTGTGTTTCTGTTTGTGTGTGTATTCATACGTAGCTGGTATTGACACCATCTTATGTGTAGGGGATAAGTCTGTAGGAGACATGTAGACTAAGAGGATGTCAGGATGTGTTTTTGTGTGTGTGTGTGTGTGTGTGTGTGTGTGTGTGTGTGTGTTTGTGTGTGGGCACAGGTGTGTGTGTATACTCAAATAACTGGCTTTGACAGATAGTGTGGACCTGTCTGTAGGAAATGTGATGACAAAAAGATACCTAGATGTGTGTTGTGTCTGAGTGAGTGAGTGTGTGTGTGTGTGTGTGTGTGTGTGTGTGTATGTGTGTGTGTTTGTACATATACACAGCTGGTCTTTATGGCTACTTGTGTTTGGGGGATTTGTGTGTAGAAGAAGGAGAGCATAAAATGATACATACATTTATTGTGTGTGTGTGTGTGTGTGTGTGTGTGTGTGTGTGTGTGTGTGTGTGTGTTTGTGTGTGTTTGTTAGGTAGGAAAATAGGATCAGGAAATAATGTGGATCACAATGGAGTCAGAACTAGTTTGAAAACAAGATTGTTTATTAGGAAGTACTCACACAACTGAGCAAGTCCTGTACCACCAGGCAGAAGAGTGTACAGAGAGAGCCACTTGCCTGCAACTATCATATATAAAGCCTTGCTAACTCACACTGACCACACCCAAAAAAAAGTGCAGGAAGAGTGTCACCTGTGCCAGCCTTAAAGTCATCTGAAAGAGATGTCCAACCTTGCATACCTCCTTCCAAACCCAAACTAGCCCTAACTAGGTATCAATAGTGGGGAAAGGGGTATAGTATTCTCCAAGCTACTTCCTGCTGAACTGGGACGAAGAAGGCCTTTTAGGGTCCTGTGGGGGAAAAACGTTAGTTTAGCGGAAGTCCTGAATGGGATATATCCAGTCCATGTCTGGTAGAGATGCTTGATTGAAGGTCCAGGTTGAAGTCATTATCTTGATTGAAGTTCTGTTGTTGATTGAAGTTCTGGTGTTGATTGAAGTCAGTACCTGAAGTTCTGGCCAGAGTGACAGTTGAAACCGAGCAAGTTGGATCCAGTGTATTTGAAGAGATGTGGCCCATTTTCTTTCCAGAGCATCCAGGGATTGCGGTCTGGCAATTCTTCATTGGCTTCTTTCCTGCTATATACAAAAGGAAAATAACAATTATTAGGGAATGTGTACTTTGAGAGAAAGCCAAGCAAAGACAAATGACAGTCCCCAGTTTTTCTCCTATTCTGTATTACATTATTGGCTTCTTCATATAACACAGAAACTCTGAAGTTTATTTTCACAACATGCTTGGATTTAGAGGAGGAAAGCCAAATCCAACTCTAAAGACAGCATTGGTTTAATTGAACAGGGGCTAGGAAATAAAGAAAATTGAGTTCTGTGAGAGATAGCTGTATATTTAAAGATATGGAACATTCCTTAATTTTTGATGGTAATAGCTACCATCTCATCTTTAGGATCTAACCATGCAGTGTCCTTTGGCTTCTGGAGATGAGTTCTCCTGTGAAGATAGAAACAAAACACTTTACTGTCCTTTAGGAGGTTTCTATATAGGTTGTGAGATGTAGCCTGGAAGATTACCTGTCACTACTGCTCATCTAGAGGTTATTCTTTTTAGACTTGATGCTTAAATACCTTTGATGGTTTCCAAAGTTTTTCAACACTGGCATCAGCACTGAGTGTGCAGATCCTCTGGTCAAGAATCCCCAGCACATGTGTTTCTGAATGCGGCCGAGCACCTACAAGAGATAGAATATTATAGACCAATGTAAAAGCTTGGTGAGAGTTCTACGTTACCCAAAGAGAACACCTGTGTTGATGGCAGGTTTACTTTTAGTGTAATTCGAAGACTAATGAGGCAGATATAATGCCCATTGTCTTCCAATGTTATATCCACTAGGCCAACATCATTAGGGGCTCTTCAGGATGTCTGATTTCAGGGAATAATTTTTCATGGTTGCCCTGTATTTTGCAGGAATCCTGCTCTACGTGTCAAGGAGGAAAAGTATCCTCCCAGCAACATGTCTACACATAGGTACTCTCCTTTTTGCACTACAGATAAGGTCCTCTTGTCTAAATTAGTCAGGATATATACTTGGTGAACATCAGCCTCCATAGAAGAACATGTCCAAAAGTCCCTGCAAATATTAGGAGAGAAAAGATTGCCATTAACAGACCTGGAGTAGACCTATGGGATCCATGTGACCCACCCATACCAAATTGGTCATCTTGGCAGTGTCAATAGGCCAATTGGGATATTTAAGTATTGTCCCAATCAAACGCATTATGTCCTAAAGTATCTCAACTACTCATTGTCCTCTGTGACGAGGACACCTGTGGATAGTTTTGGGATGATGTTTATGAAGGTCCTGCTATAAGGAGCTGTCACATGCTCCTGCTCCATGCGGCAGACAAAAAGTGAGGGAGGGAGTGACTGGCAGTAGGGGCGTCAGCCGACATCTGTTTTCTCAGAAGAAAAGGATAAATGCAGGAGCATGACTTTCATAGTAAGGACACACAAAGTTCCCATAAGAATCAAGGCCAATGTTAGTAAACAGAAATAAACATCACATCTCTTCATATTGAGTATTGCCTTTTTAATCACAAGCACCTGTGTCAAGAGCCAGTGATTTTCTTAGGTCATCTGTCCTGGTATAGACTAATCAGGCTACAGCACCCAAGATTCCCTTTGCCAGGGCCTGGCTTCAGTAAAGTACACCAGGACAGGAACTAGCCTTTGTAATCAGCCTGTGATATAGACCAGCTAAGCCCACATAAGTAAGAAGTTCAGTAGCTTTGTGCTAGTTTTCCTTGCAAAGGTGTGTCCACCCTCATGTATGTAATTCCTCATCCCAGTACAGAGTAAGTAACTGGCCAGTTTCAGATTGACTGTCCTACTGTACAGCTGACAAGGTGTTCACCCTCTCTACACAACCTGTTTCTCCATAAAGTTTAGGCGATACAGTGTCAGAGGGGAAAGATGCTCTAATTGCCCCAACTTATGCCAAGATCCCTCTCAATGAATGACTGTGTTGTCTCTCATTATGACTTTGTCCCTCTGCAACATGAACTCAATGACCATTTTCTTTGGAATTTTAAAGGCTGGCTTTGGCAGCCTCATGCTTGTTTGTAGATCAGTGTCAATTGTAGACCAGATCACAGAAACACCTGTCATACAACAGGACTAGATTGGTGGCCTCAGTGCTGCCTTTGGGCATACGAGGCCCACAGATGGGTCCTATCCTTCAGTCCCTTCTGAGTGGCCACTATTCATTGCAGACGGCAGTGATCTGCCTGGAATGTGTCCATGACATCACTAAAGACAACATTCACACGAGGACAACCAAGTACAAGGTCTGGGAGAATTTCTCAACTTTGTGGTCAAACGGTTAAGTCTATGTCTGACCTCAGATGTTGTATCTGAATGAAAAGTATTTTCAAGACTGTGGACTAAGTCATCTTTCTACTGTGCTCCAAGATAGGCAAGCAATACCCACCTTCCAAAGTGGAGCAATATCCCTGCTTTCCATCCACAGTGGTACCCATTTCCTTCCAGCTTGCTGTCACATTCCTGTTAGGAGACAAATATGCTTCTGACAAATGCCCCACAGTAAAGGGTCCTTCACCAACTGCCAAATGACACAGCATCATGCAGTGGGACTGTGATTCCTATGATAAGAGGGACAAAGGGATGTAGGTACGCTGCAAACAGGACAGCAAAGAAGGGAGCCAGAGGAGGAAGAGGCTCACCTATCCCCAGTGTGACAAAACATCTCCCTTGGACCTCATCTTGAAGGTAAAGAAAGAAAATAAGTATTGCTGTGGTGAATCCATGGAGACTGTCCCATCAGGACTTCTAATTCAGAGGCAGATTGGAGTTGAATTTTGGCACAATGTTTCACTCTGAGGAGAATGATATGGAAGTCCATCCATGGGACTTACCCTTGCTAACTATGGTGTCTATGGGGAATCCTATGGAAGAAGATGGCTTACTTCCTCCTGTGCTGGACTTCTCTCCTGGGGTAGTAGACAAACTGCCATCTTAACTACCTGCAGGGCTCCAACAGCAGCTCTTCAGTCACACAAGGAAAATTCCTATCCCATGTCTCAACCTTCATAGAGACTTATCACTTCAGAAGATAGAGACATATGCTAAACACAGTCTTAAGAACTTTGAAATATGTAGTTCAGATTCTTGACTCTTATTTCCTTCTGGGCCATCCATTTTCAAGTGTTTCTTCCCCTCCCACTCTTCCATAGCCTTTGCAGTTTTCTTCCCCCAAAACTTTGACTCCAGTCTTATACTTTCCTATTTTAACTAATGAATTCTTGATGCCTCTGCAATGTCTGCTTCTCATCTTCTGTTGTCTACCTTCAGCTAAATCATTTGTGATTGTTGCAGTGGACTTTTGAAAATATATAGACTAAGAAACACAGGAGTGCATTTTGGACACCCCATGGATCTGCATGTGTGTGACTGCAGTGCTCTCCACTAACACTGGTTCCTCTTCGTTCTGAGAACCATGGCTTCCTTTGGAGGCTGGCACACAGCAGCATAGTCGTCCCAGACAATTTCCAATTCTCTTCTTCACCCTCTTCCAACCTCGCGATAGATGACTCTCAGAGGCTGCAGTTACACCTCTTTGAGGAACATCTTCAAAGCTGTTCTTAGAGGTAGCCAGAAGGGAAGGTCTCTGGATTTCAGGGATGCCTTCAAGGAGGACATTGTCAAAGCTCTTCTGAGATGATTGCTGCAGAGAAGATCTCTGGATTTCATCAATGGCTTCAGGAGGGACATCATGAAAGCTGTTCTTGGATGTTTCCTGAAGGGATGATTTCTGGAGTTCAGTTGTGTCTTCAGAAGGGACATCTTCAAAGCTGTTCTTAGATTTTTGCCAACCACATGATCTCTGGATTTCAGGTATGCCTTCAGGAGGGACATCTTCAAAGCTCTTCTTTGATGTTGCCTGAAGGTAGTATATCTGGATTTCAGGTATGCCTTCAGGAGGGACATCATCCAAGGTGTTCTTGGATGTGGTCTGAAGAGAACCTCTCTGGATGTTGTATGTGGCAGTGGTGTTCACAATGTGAGGGACCTCCCTGTAACTCCCTGAACTCTGAACGTCTGAGCTTTTGTTGGGTGTGTTCACTTCCTGGGGTGTTTCACAGGACAAGAGGGATGCAGAAGAAATGTTCTCAGAGCACAGGGATCTTGAGGATGAGCAATTGCAAATCATGTGCCAAAGATCTGCTCTTAATGTAAGTAACCTTATGAGCCAATTTGGAGGCTGAGCATGGATGTTTGATTCTCTTCTGCTGGCAGCACAAGCGGGCACGCATGCTCAGGCTTCTCATCCTCTTCTTCCTTGATCCCTTCTCATCATGCACCTGGTGTTCCTCCAGCACGATGCGAAGAGCAGGCTCACTCAGTCCCCTCTGAGTTGGAAAGCTAGTGAGAGCATCTGCTGGGGACATAGTAACACGTGCCGGCAAGAATTTCCCAGCATATTTACAGTGTTCACAGGATGACTTGTGGTTTAAAATTAGGTACGTGGCCATGATGTTATTGAATTTCTTCTCACATAGACAAGTACTAATGTCCTTGGGGTAGTAGCCCATTCTCCCCATAGCCACCACAATGCTGGGATTGAGGTTGTTCCAGAGTGCCTCTAAGGATGGTGTGATTTTCCCAAATTCTTCCTTCGTCTTGAGCCACTGGTGCTGCCTAATGTCAAATATCTTGGGCTTCTGCTCAGGCTTCACAGTGAACAACTACATAATGATGGTTGCTATGTTTTGGGATAGGATGTAAGGGAGGTGGTACTTGGGATCCAGTATCTACTCCTTCATCTGAAAAGGTGTTGGCGCTGAAGGGAAAGAATGCAGTCACCGTTGTATATAAAACCACTCCCAGGCTCCAGATGTCAACTGCCTTTGCATCGTATTCCTTGCCAGAGAACAACTCTGGAGCACAATATTCCAGGGTTCCACAGAACCCCTTGGTACCCTGGCCAAGGGTGATTCGGGTGGCCAGGCCAAAGTCGCACAGCTTGATGCTGCCTTTGTCATCAAGCAGGATATTATCTAGCTTGATGTCTCTGTGTGCAATGCCATTATCATGGCAGTAGTGAACTGCACACACCAGTTGTGTAAAAATGTGCCGGGCCTGCTCCTCCTGCAGACGGCCCACCCTCCCAATATAGCTCACAAGATCTCCACGAGCAGCATGTTCCAACACCATATAGGTGTATTCTTTGGTGTTGATGATATGGAACAGCTTGATAATATACGGGTGGTTCAAAGTTTTATACATGTCAATTTCAGTATTTATGCTGAAGTCATTGTTGGTTCCATTGTGTAGTACCTTGACAGCAACTTGCACCTCTGTGTGAAGGTGGTAGGCAAGCTTCACCTCAGCAAAGTTCCCTTTGCCGAGGCTCCTGAGGATGACATAGTGATCTGAAAGTGTCTCCTCTTCAGAGGCACTGGCCTTCAGGTCCAGCTGTATTTTTACCTTTTCACTGCTCTTGTTAGTGAATTGATTCGCAATATCCATGTCAACACCAACTGAGAAAACTAGATTAAAAACAAAGAGAAGTAGGTGTTAGGGAAATTTTATCCCTTTCAGTTTTTATGTGAAAAAGTGTGTCAGATCTGAGGCAAATTGACTATGAACTAATGGGTCACAAAAAATATGATTAAACTAAGTCCCACCCCAAACAAGTCTGGAAACCATACTGAAGTTGAGAACTGAATCTAAGTAAATAGACAATAATGAACATTGCAGAGACATAGAAGCTTGATTATTGAAAAGGGCAAACAACACAGACAAAACCTTACCCAAAATGATTAAGTAGGAGAAAAACAGAGTTTAAATCTATTGCCAAACTATGATGCTTTTACACCAAAAATGGCTGGAATGTAAAGAATCATTGGGAAGTATTTATTTTGGCAAGTAACAGGGGTTTCATTTTGATATGGAGAATATATCATATCCCTCCTGCAAACATATCTGAAGATAAAAATGTATTAACCAATCTATGCAAATCAAATTACTTCATAATCATTCTTGGGAATAAACTTTTCTTTCTTGTTTACTACTAAGTTCTCAATAACCTACATAACCTATGGAAATCATATAACCATAAATACTTGAAATACTTTCTTAATGAAAGTATAGAACAAATAGTAACCAAAAATCAACATTACTGTAGAAATAAATCAGAGGGATTGAACATTATCATGGTCAAAAATTTAACAGATGTTCTCCTATCCTTGGAGAAAAAAAGGCAGTTATATAGGAAAAAATTTTCCATTACCAAATTCTATGGTAAGCCTTTAAAAGCCATCCAATTTACACACTTTTCCTGTTCCCAAATTGTATATTTTACTCTGACATAATTTGGGGAAAATGATATGGCATTTGTCAACACCATACTAAAAAGTGGCTTTAAACAATGTAGAAAATCAGTCTGTATTAGGTAATAGTCTTTTGCTGTCATGAAACTCAATTCATGTAACATGCCTCAGAAATTCATGATATCATCATGTATATTAAAACACATTTCCTTTTCCACTTATTTTGAAGTTTTTATTATTTCATAGATTAGATCATTTGATACATGATCAATTTACATTTTTATTCTATTATATTTATCTGATCTGACAATGTTTCTTAGAGGGATGATATTACAGGTATAATGTTTCCCGATAACTCTGTAAGTATAAATAATGATAATGTCCCAAGGTTTCTTTTTTCTCTATATAATGGTATAACAAAAAGGCTATCTAGGAGCCAATGATGTCAACACATTTCTCTTTCAAATTGCTCACTTCCTAGTATTTTTGTTCTTTCCTCCTATATTATAAACTGACCATATAGTCCCCTATTTGCCCTCCCACAGACTCTCCCCTGTCTTCCCCAGATTTACCCTCTTGACAAATCCCCTCAGAAAAGGACAGGCTTCCCTGGAACATCAACCAAACATGGAATAATATGCTACTATATGACTGGGCAATGCAGCAGCAGGAGGAAAAGGGCAGCAGAAGTAAGCCAAAGAATCAGTGACCACCAGCCTTCCACAGTTAGGAAACCCACAATGACATCAGGCTACTTAGCAATAACATATATGCATAGGGCCCCGCTAAGATGTGTACAGGCTGCCATATCTCTGTGAGTGCCTGAGTGCCAGTCAATTCCTCTGTGTGCAATGCTCCTGTGCTGTCTCTGACTACGATGTTTCCTCTGATTCTTCCTTTGGATGTATTTTTAAAATGAATACTGGCATGAAATGGAAAGCTGGAGCACATGATAAATTTCTAACCTTGTATGACCTACCAAATCTGAAAAGAGAGCATACAAAAACCAAAGCAGATCAATAAAGAGAAAAAAAGTTCAATATTCATTGAGAAAAAAATCTGAAGAAAAGAATGTTGGTTAAGTGACATGATCAGGTTCTATCTAATTAAATAGCTGAAGATGTGCCCCTGGAAAACCTCCAAAACACACCCATACTTCTAAACTATTACTTATATGCAACCTTTTTGTTAGGCCTATTCCTGAAGAAAGACAAATGTGTGTGAGCCAACATGGAGAAGCTGAGCTGGTGTATACCTAGATGCTGCACCACTCCTGACTGTCAATCATGACACAGGAATAAACTCTGCATTTAGTGAAGGAGAAGAAGTCATCAATATCACCCAGCTACAAACACTAGGACAACAGTGACCAATTGACCAAATAGAATGAAACAATAATAGCTTAGTTTGCCAATAACCAACCACTCTGTGATGGGTTTTGAAGCCCTCTCCAGGAGATATAAGTCATAAGTGACACTGCTAAAGTATCTAAAAATCTGAGCAGATATGTCATGGGCCTATGGAAAAACCCGGTATTATTACCCTGCTAATGGAGCATAGTGGTAAAATGACTCTTGATGACATACTGCTGTACAGAGAGATTAATGTTTCAAACAGCCCACACCAGTGAAACTCTCTCAGAGGATATGGACCTATCACAGACTCATAACAATGTGGATAAATTGTGAGACCTAGTAATACTTCGTTCAAATGATGGCCTCATGAAAATTATGCCTCAAGGTTCAGGGAATATAGAGAAGAAGAAAGAGAAAAACTCTTGGAGCCAAAGGAAATAGTTGATTCCAAGGAAGAGTGTATTCCAGATACAACAGGACAGATAAACCCATGAACTAACATAGACTGCAGCAAAGCACACAACTATGCAAATGTTCAAGCCAGATGGATGTTCTAGCAATGAAAGAGCAAGTGCAAACAGGTTTACATGACTAATCATGGACACACCTGTAATTTTATCCTGATGGCAAAGGAAGAGTAAGTTTCCTCCAATGAATTCTCACTGGGTATCTTAACCACTCCTTTTGATAGAACACAAGTTTGGGAAACAATGGTAAACACATACATCAGCTCCATAGATATGTGGTAGATGTTTGTGCTCATTTCATTTTGGGGACATTTTTTAGGTATTGATTGCTTGTGTTGATTTTGTTTTGCTTTGTGTTTTATTTTTTTAAGAAGGAAAGGAAGTTCATAACAGTAGATGGTAGAATGGGAAGGAGGGAATGGGAGTAATTGGGCGAGAGGGACAATCATCAAAATAATGTACAAAAGTGTGTCCCTCTATATCTAATGGGCTCCCAAAGCCCATTCATGCACTGGGGATAAATACTGGTTCCACTGCCAGTAGAACCTGAGACTGCCCAGGCTTCTCCAATGACTCTCAATTATAGGGGCCCCAGTTCAGATTTAGACAGACCGCTATTCTTTTATTGGGAACTTTTACAGTAGGGAAGAGGCTATAAAGAAGGACTGATACCTGGTTTGTATTTGTATTGGTACACTTGTCTCTAGGGGAGGTGGTAATTAGCAGGAGCTGAATGCTGCTATATGTGGGGCTTTGGCTGTGCAATACAAAAATACCTAGTAGAAACAGACACAGCAATGTATTGTGTGAGGGTTTTAGTAACAGAAGAGTGGAGAGCTGGTAGGTCCTGAATTTGCTTTCCAGAGTGCGGCTTTGGTTGAATGGAAGGAAACCTAGCAGGCAGTAACTGACACATCATTCTGAAAGAGAGAGCCAGGGAAGATGAGAGAGAGGGGAGACAGAGACAAAGAGGGAGAGAGAGAGAGAGAGAGAGAGAGAGAGAGAGAGAGAGAGAGAGAGAGAGAGAGAAGGAGGGAGAGGGAGAGGGAGAGGCAGAGAGACCAAGACAGATACAGAGACTGACAAAAAGTGACAGAATGAGAGAATATTCATAGACAATTATCCCTAGCATGACCCACAAACCAGCATTGTGTGATTGTGTTGTGTGTGTGTGTGTGTGTGTGTGTGTGTGTGAGAGAGAGAGAGATAGAGAGAGAGACAGAGAGAGAGAGAGACAGAGATTCTTTGGTATTTCACAGATGTTTATACCTAGCAGGAAGATAAAACAAGAACTGTGTGTGTGAGACACTCTCTCTCTCTCTCTCTCTCTCTCTCTCTCTCTCTGTGTGTGTGTGTGTGTGTGTGTGTGTGTGTGTGTGTGAAAATACTCTGTCGGCCCTGTGTTGGTGGCACACGCCTTAAATCCCAGCACTCAGGAGGCAGAGGCAGGAGGATCTCTGTGAGTTCAAGGCCAGCCTGGTCTCCAGAGCTACTGCCAGGATAGGCTCCATAGTTACAGAGATAAACCTTGTCTCAAAAAAACAGAACAAAAGAAAAGAAACACTCTGTCTCTGTCTCTCACTGTATTTCCCATTCTGTCTCTCTCAAACACACATATATGCACACATATACATATGTCCGGGCAGGCCCCCCCACACTCAATCAGAATGAGGTGTCAGTTACTTACTGGTAGATATCTTTCCATTCAATCAAAGCCATACTCTGGCAACCACATGCAGGTCCTTCCAGCTCTACTGTACTAAAACCCTCACACAATATCTGTTTCTAAGCCTGAAGCAGGGCCGCTGAAAGTGCAAGTCAGTGGGGAGGCCTGGGAAGTCTATGGACCAAGGGCAGTATTTATTCCTGGTGCATGAATGGGCTTTGGGATCCCATTCCCTAGGAAACAATGCTCTCAGACAAGCACATATGGATTTCAATTTTATAGATAACCATTGTTTAATAATAATCATTACTCTAGAATATAAACTTATTGAGTGTGTCTTAAATATTAGTCACTAAATATACCCAAAGTAATCACTGTTGATATCCTGGCTTTTCCCTCACCCCAGGTCATGGGCAACCTGACCCTGTTCTAATCCCACCTACACTATGCTTCTGCCTGGTAGCTTCCCCTCAGCACCCACTCTGATTCAACCCTTTCTTGGGTCTGTGCCTTCTCCCACCAGCCTGTCACTCCCTGTCAGCTCTCTCCAGGGCCTGTGCCGTCTCCTTTGGGAACCTTTCCTGGTTGTGTGGCCTCTCTAATTCTCTGGCTCTCTCCCTGCATGAGGATAGCTTTTATCCAGGCTATTGTTTAGCCCCTGTATCCAATTTGACAGGTGATTACCCCTCACCTACAGCTACTAAAGGTTGCAAGGCTACATTGTGCATGGTTTAGGTCGTTGCATAAGGACTCTGCATGCACAAACCAGCAATCACAAGAAAGCCTTGCTTAATGCACCACTATGCAGCTATTCCCACTCCTTGATGCTGTGAAATCTAAGCTGGTATCTCATTCATGGAAGGTAGGACCTGTGTCATTGCCATGCTTTGACACATCAGACAATAATAGTAGTCATATGACCCCTGATCAGCCACCCTCCAATATTTTACTTATTTGCATAAGTACATTTATTTAGAGACAGTGTTTCCTGTAGAAAAAGCTTACCCCAAACTCTATATGTAGCTGAAGAGGACATTGAACTTCTGTTCCTTCTAAATCCAATGGGAGCTTGGATGACAGGCATGTGCTACAAACCCTCATGAATGTGATCCTCAGAATATAGCCCATGCCTTCTTGTGTGCTCAATAACAAGCTCTGGCTCCTTCTCCTTTTATTGTTGTTTTGAAATGTCTCATGTGCCCAGGATGGTGTTCTACTCTTGTTTCATACCAATGAGAACTAGAAAGAAGTATCCATCCATCTTCAATGGTAAATCTGCTTAGCTCATGTCTGGAAAAAATGAAAACCCTACATTTAATTAGAAGTTCCTGTTCTCACTACATAACTATCTATATTAAAACATGTTTGGTATTGTAAACCTAGAGAACAAAACTTGGCTGGAGTGGTCATGGACTAGTGAATAGAAGAAAACTGCTTCTTCCATTTTCTTAAACCAGTGTGATATCTAACTTGATCCCAAATATATATCTTTGTAAACAGAAATAAATACAGCAGCTGACCCTCATCAAAGCACCTTCCTTTAGAAATACCAGACTTTGACACAGACCCACAACTGATCAAAATGGAGAGAAGTGACTATGCCATGCTAAAGCTAGACCCCTGAAAGTGCAATTAGGTGTTTTAGGGGATGGGTTAGTTCTGCCTCTCAAGAAGGTGGTTACAAATGCAAGACAAGTATAACATCTTCAGTTCACATGAAAATGAAATCAGGGTCAATTCCATATGGAACACTACCAAAAATGTTACAGGTTATCAGTACCCGAGAGGACAGGGACAATCAGTTTCCTCCAGGGACAAGTTCCCACTTAGGTTGTTCAGTCCCCAGTGGTCTCTTCTGCATTCACATACAAATTAACAAATGTACTTAGTAGGTGAGAAATACATGTGTCTATGTATGAGCACAAAACCACACAAATGCATGCATTTTACTCATGAAAGGGCTCATGTTTTGGGATTACATGGGATAAGCTGAGGCACAAGTAGGAAGGAAGTTGGCAAGAGAGACTAGATGTAGTATTTATGTGTGAAGTTTTGAAAAAACACGCAAAACCAAGTAATCTTCAAAGAACTGGTTTCAGGTTAGGCAGGAATACTGGGGAAATGTAAAAACTGCACCCAGGATATTGAGGACTAATTCACCAAGTGATTGACAGTGTTCTCCTAAAGAATAACACAACATACAAATAGAATAAATTTTGGAAGTTTCTAGAACTGAGAACTAGAAATTTTTTAATTAGAATGACCCACCGCAAAAGCAGTGAGAGGAAGGAGAAAGTTAATGAGGAACATAATGTTTTGGTTTGGTTAGGTTTTGTATTGTTTTAATTTCAGGGTATTGATGATCAGTGTAGGCAAATGAGGCCATGACTAGCTAATGATGTAGTTTTCATGTTGACCAATAAAGGGGTGAACACAGACCTAAGCACTTGTATTAAACTAGAGATGGGGCTCCAAGGAAAGGTCAGCATGCATTGATGGTCTTGAGATTCAATCAGAGTGGATTTTTTTTCTTTCTGACTATTAGTACTTTAAAGGCGTAAATTAATGAGGTCCTGTTGATGTTCCATTTATGGGCGATCACAAGCCACCAGTTCTCAGATACTGCATGATGACGTTTCACTCAGAACAGACTAGAAACTGTTCAAACACCAAAACACTTTCAGAAACCAAGTCTAATTTCAGGGCTTAAATGAGACCCTGAAAGGGTTGTGTGTGGAGACATATATGCCTACTGGCTGAGCTGTGCACAAAAGGCACAGAAGAAGCAAAGCCTTCTTCTCTAAGCCTGCTGTCACAGGACCCCATCAGTTGTCCACGTGACACGCATTTGACAGTTCACCTTAGAGCAGCCACAAGTCACGTGACTTCGCCTGACCAATGAGGGTGCCCGGATTGGCATCTCAATCTGACTGGCTTAGTTCAGTACCTGTCACCAATCAGGTGCCAGCTCAGGATGCACAAGCTGCACGAGCTGGGTGGTCAAGAGACAGTTGGTGCCAGTCTTGCAAGTGAAGGCAGAGCGTTCACTTCGCTGACACCAGTGCCCCAGGCAGTGTGCACAGACAGTGCTCAAACCCGCGAATTTGGAAGAGGATTTTCTGTTCAACTCAAAAAACACCAGCCTCACTGGCTGCTGTCTCCCAGGACTATTTTGTTTTCATGGGACCCAGAATGCTCTCTTTGTCCTACACATTTTGGAGTGTAGAATTGGCCACTGGACATTGTTCCGATTGGCTGGATTTTAAACCACCCAGTTCACTTTCCCTTTGTCTTAAGAGTCTGGTTACTGAGACAACAACGCCTCTTCTCAGAATATTGGGGACCATCCCAGGGTGACTGCAGTTCTATTTCTTGACTTCAGTGTCCAATCTAATAATCCCTATTTTTTTTTTTTTTTTTTGGTATTTGAGACCGGGTTTCTTTTTGTAGCCTTCATCTTGTCCTGGCATTTGCTCTTTAGCCCAGGCCTTCCTCAAACCCACGGTAACCTGCCTGCCTCTGTCTTCCAACAACTGGGCAAAAAGCATTCCTCACCACCTCCAGGCATGTTCCCACAAAATTTACATTTTGAGTCTAGTATTTCACTCATAACAAAGTTATCTTCATTTGTAACTGTTTTCTGGAAAGTAAGTTAATTACACTCTTGAGGGTAAGGGCTTTTTATACTATATCTACATTTTTTTCGTTTGTTTGTTTTGTGTATTTTATTGAGACAGGGTTTCTCTGTGTGCTTTGGAGGCTTTCCTGTGGAACTTACTCTGTAAACCAGTCTTGCTTAGAATTTTACACAGATCCGCCTGCCTCTGCCTCCGGAGTGCTGGGATTTAAGCCTGTGCCTCTATTGCCTGGAACCTAACATTCATGTGTTCATCTGGAATTTTTCCTATTGAATCTATCGTTTTGTTGTTCAGTCATGAACTCATCTTGAGTATGAACATGGCCTTGTTTATGTTCTGTTGAAATTGCTGAATGTTTCAAGTGATTTCAATAAGAATTGTCATGTTCAGCTGCATAAACTGTTGATTTATAGTCTCTTTTATTTTTCAGTTAGGGTAATTTTTTCTGTTTATTTATTTTGCTCAGAGTTATTTATCTGTCTGTGCACAACACATCTTTCAGGAAGTCAGAGGAAAACTGAGCATTAGATGTCAGTGATTTTTTTCCTACATATGGTATCACGGAAGGAAAACTGATATCAACAGGTCTGGCAGAAGGCTCCTTCAGCCTTGGTAGAAGATACTAGAAAGTGTGTCTTTAATTCTCCTTTATGGAATAGTTGGAGAAATATCAGGGTCGATTCTTTTGAAAAGTCATGTAGTATACATACATGAATATATATTGTACCAAGCTTTTATTCCTTTTGACATTTCATCATTGAAAACCTTTTAAAATACATTTTTACTTATTAAACACAATCTTGTTTTAACAAACCAATCTGCCTGTCCACTCCCTTCCATCCTACCATGTCCAGCACCAATCTGCCATCCACACTCCAGGGAAGATGAGGCTTCCATTGGGGGATAATCTAAGTCTGTCACATCATTTGGGACAGGTCCTAGGTCCTCCCATATGTATCTATATTGAAAGAGCATCCCTCCATAGCAAATGGTCTCCCAAAGACTATTTGTGCACTAGGGATAAATACTGTTTCCACTGTTTCCAAATATGGCAAGAAGTCCCATAGACTGCCCAAGGCCCCAACTGACACCCAATTTCAGGCTGCCTGAATTGGTCCTATGCTGCTTCCCTAGCTGTCAGCTGGGGTCTCTGAACTCCCTCTTGCTCAGGTCACCTGATTCTGTGGGTTTCCCAGCATGGTCTTGACTTCTCTGTTCATCACTTCTCCATATCTACAACTGGATTCCAGGAGTTCTGCTCAGGCTTGGCTGTGAATCTCTGCTTCTACTTCCATCAGCTCCTGGATGAAGGCTCTATGATGCCATTTAGGTAGTCATCAATCTCATTATACTGTAGAGATATTGCCTGATGACCGTTTCATTCAGGACAGACTAGAGAGTGTGCACACACAAATCATACCATCAGAAATCATCTATTTTCACAAACCTGGAAGAGTAGAAGTGTGGGGAGATGTGTTCTTTCTGGGATGTCCACGCAAAAAAGGCACAGAACTACCAATGACTTCTCTGCCACTGCACCAAAAGACAAGACTATGTGCTATATGTCAGGTCCTGAGTTTTCCCCTTAACATGAAAATCATCACCCACACAAGGGTAAGTATCAGATTCATCAAGTTGTACTCTCCCCTACAGCCAAATCCACACACACACACACACACACACACACACACACACACACAGAGAGACACACACACACACACACACACACACACACACACACACACACACACACACACAAATAGCTATCAGGGCCTGCTAAGTTCCAAACCATGAACAGCCAAAATAAACACCCAAACATAGGGGAGATAGATCAGAAGGATCAGGGAGAGGGAGAGGGAGAGAGAAAGGAAGAGGGAGAGAGAAAATGAGAGGGAGGAGGTAGAAACTGAAGAGACTGAGAACGAGACATAAAGGTGGGTGTTGGGTCCAGTAGGTAGCTCATCACCAATAGTCAACACCCCTCCCCATAGACTCGCAGCAGATCATGATGCCACGTCTTGGTACATTTCCCATTCCCTTACAACCAAATCCCTCTACACAGGACTACTTGTCATGTCCTTCTGGGTGTTCCCAGTCTTACAGCCACAACCTCCTCATGTAGAATTTGTAGCCAGGTATTGCTCAGAATCGCTCTTCTATAGCCACTGACATACATGTAGACATGCACACATGGGAGTTGACAGGCCCTTTGATGTTAACACTACCTAACAACTAAAGTAACGCCCACCCCACATAAAACACATACAAGGAACCACTCACACACACACACACACACCCACAAGCACACATTCAGAAAGAAGTGTCAGATGTCACTGCTAGATGTCATTCCATGCAACTAAAGCCCCATTCTGGCAACCAACTGAAGGTCCCACCAACTCTCCCCTCTTCTGTAACTAAAACCCTCACATAATACATTGTTGTGTCTGTTCCTACCAGGTATTTTCTATTGCACAGCTGAAACCCCACATATATATAGCAGGATTCAGCTCCTGCTAATTATCCCCTCCCCTAGAGAAAAAATCCCCAATACAAATACAAGCCTTTTATCATTTGGTGTTGGTAGCATTTTCCTGACAATGAAAATTCCAATAAAAGGATAGGTGTCCACTTAAGACCAAACTAGGCTGTAGAACATGGGAGTTAGTTGGGAGGCTTGGACAGTCTATTGGGCTGTTGGTTGGGGAACCAAAATAATTCCTCGGGCATTAATGGGATTTGGGAACCCATTACCAAGATACATGGGGGAGTACATTTTTAAAGATACCATAGTTTAACAATAATCATTACTCTAGTACTTAAACTTATTGAGTCTTTTTTAAATTCCAGTTAGTAAACATAACCAAAGGAATCACTGTTGTTATTCTGGCTTTTTCCTCTTCCCAGGTCATGGGCAATCTGAATCTTTTCCTCCTCTGAACTCCTCTCCTTCTTCAACCCTGGGGTTTCTTCTCAGCACCCACTCTGAGCCAACCCTTTCTTGGGCATGTGCCTTCTCCCACCTGCCTGACACTCTGCCAGCCCTCTCCTTGGTCTGTGTCGTCTGCTTAGGGAACTTTTCCTGGCTGTGGGGATTTTATAATCCTCTGGCTCTCTGCCTACATCAGGATAGCTCAACTTCAGGCTACCTTTTAGGATCCATTTTTGACTGGTGATTGCTCCTCACTGACAACTCTCAGAGTTTCCATGGCTGCATTGTACATGCTTTAGGGTCTTCATAAGGACTCTGCATGCAGAAACCAACAACCACAGCATGAAAGCCTCACTTAATGGATCACTGTCCAGCTATTCCCCCTCCTAGATGTTGTGAAGTCTATGCTGGTATCTCATTTATGGAAGGTAGGAGCTGTGTTATTGTTATGCTAAGACACATCAGATAAAGGTATTTATAGCCATCTGAATCAGTCACCCTCCATGATTTTATATATTTGCATAATTAAATTCATTTATAGTCATTGTTTCCTGTGGCACAGTGTTGACCCCAAACTCTCTATGTATCTGAGGAGAACCTTGAACTTCTGTTCCTTCTAAATCCCATGGGAAGTGTAATTATAGGTATATGCCAATAACCCCGATGCATGGGGTCCTCAGAATTGAACCCATGCCTGTTTGTGAGCTTAGCAACCAACCACCAGTTGTTGGTTATTTGTTGTTTTGAATTGTCCCATGTGCCCAGGATGCTCTTCTTCTCTTTCTTTATCCCAGTGAGAAGTAAGGAAGTAAACATCCATCCTCAATGTTAAATCTTCTGATGTCTGGAAAAAATAAAACCCCCACATTAAAATAGAAGTTCCTGTTCTCATTACATATCTGTCTTAGGGAATGCATGTTTGGTATTATAAACCTAGTCAACTAAACTTGGCTGGAGTCCTCATGGAATAGAGTAGAAGAAACCGACGTTTTCCATTTTCTTAAACCAACATATTTTCTAACTGTTTTCTACATGTATGTCCTTGTACCCACAAGTAAGTATGGCAGCTGACCCTCATCAAATAACTTTCCTTTTGAAATACCACAACTGGTCAAATTGCAGACAAGTGACAATGGAAAGCTAAATCTAGGCTGATGAATGGGCAATTGTGTCATTTGGGGCACAGGTTAGCTCTGCCTCTCAGTAATGGGGCTACATAAGCAAGAAAAATAGGACAACAGGAATCCACATGGAAATGCAGACAGGTTCAATTGCACATGGACACCACCTGAAGTGTTACTGATTATCAATACCTGCGGAGACAGGGAGAATGAGTCTCCTCCAGGCATAAGCTTCCACTTAGTTGTTCAGTCCCCAGTGGACTTCTCTGCTCACCCATACAAATAAACAAAGCTAAATGTACTAAGGTGTTTAGCAATGCATGTGTCTGTGTATGAGCACTAATCCATACATATAGATGCATTTAACTCATTAAAGGGTTCATGTTTGGGGCTTAATAGGGATGAGCCTAGGCACAAAAGAGATGTAAGTGGAAGGAGAGATTAGACGAAGTGCAAGGAATGAGAAAGTTCCAAATCCTGAATGACCAAGTTATATATACACAAACACAGGGGATGGAGGGAGAGGGAAAGGAGGAGAGGGATGGGGTTGGAGAGGTCATGGAGGTAGAAACAGAAGAGCATCGCAGCAAGAGAGAGAAAGGTGGGTCATGGGTCCCCAGCCCCAGTACACACACACAAGATCATGATGTCAAGTCCTGATGCATTTCCCATTCACTTACAAACAAAGCCCTCTACACTGGGGTGGTGTCATATCCTAAGGTGTCCACAACCTCTCAGCCACACTCCCCATGCAGCTTCTGGAGTCAAGTACCACTCCTAATCCCCTCTTCTATAGACACAGACACACATATCCACTTACACGTGGCAGGTGACAGATTTTGTGAGGTTAACCCATGCTAACAACTAAAGTATCAATAAACACATACGCAATCACACACACACACACACACACACACACACACAGAGAGAGAGAGAGAGAGAGAGAGAGAGAGAGAGAGAGCCTCTCCTACACACACAGTGCTTGTTTTCTCTTCCTGATAGGTATAAACATCTGTGAAATACCAAAGAATCTCTCTCTCTCTCACTCTCTCTCTCTCTCTCTCTCCCTTTGACTCTGTCTCCCCTCTCTCATCTTCCCTGGCTCTCTCTTTCAGAATGATGTGTCAGTTACTGCCTGCTAGGTTTCCTTCCATTCAACCAAAGCCGCACTCTGGAAAGCATATTCAGGACCTACCAGCTCTCCACTCTTCTGTTACTAAAACCCTCACACAATACATTGCTGTGTCTGTTTCTACCAGGTATTTTTGTCTTGCACAGCCAAAGCCCCACATATAGCAGCATTCAGCTCCTGAATTACCACCTACCCTAGGGACAAGTGTACCAATACAAATACAAACCAGGTATCAGTCCTTCTTTATAGCCTCTTCCCTACAGTAAAAGTTCCCAATAAAAGAATAGCGGTCTGCCTAAATCTGAACTGGGGCCCCTCAAATTGGGAGTCATGGGAGAAGCCTGCGCAGTCTCAGGTTTTACTTGCAGTGGAACCAGTATTTATCCCCAGTGCATGAATGAGCTTTGGGAGCCCATTAGATATAGAGGGACACACTTTTGTGCAATTATTTTGATAATTTTCCCTCTTGCCCAATTAGTCCCATAACCTCCTTCCCTTTCTACCATCTACTGTTATGAACTTCCTTTCCTTCTTAAAAAATAAAACACAAACCAAAAGAAAATCAACACAAGCAATCAATACCTATAAAATGTCCCCAAAATGAAATGAGCACAAACATCTACCACATATCTATTGAGCTGATGTATGTGTTTACCATTGTTTCCCAAACTTGTGTTCTATCAAAAGGAGTGGTTAAGATACCCAGTGAGAATTCACTGGAGGAAACTTACTCTTCCATTGCCATCAGGATAAAATTACAGGTGTGTCCATGATTAGTCATGTAAACCTGTTTGCACTTGCCCTTTCATTGCTAGAACATCCATCTGGCTTGAACATTTGCATAGTTGTGTGCTTTGCTGCAGTCTATGTTAGTTCATGGGTTTATCTGTCCTGTTGTATCTGGAATACACTCTTCCTTGGAATCAACTATTTCCTTTGGCTCCAAGAGTCTTTCTCTTTCCTCTTCTCTATATTCCCTGAACCTTAAGGCATAATTTTCATGAGGCCATCCCATTTGAACTAAGTATTACAAGGTCTCACAATTTATCCATATTGTATGAGTCTGTGATAGGTCCATATCCTCTGAGAGAGTTTCACTGGTGTGGGCTGTTTGAAACATTAATCTCTCAGTATAGCAGTATGTCATTCAGAGTCATTTTACCACTATGTTCTTTTAGCAGGGTAATAATACCGGGTTTTTCCATAGGCCCATGACCTATCTGCTCAGATTTTTAGATACTTTAGCAGTGTCACTTATGATTTATATCTCCTGGAGAGGGCTTCAAAACCCATCACAGAGTGGTTGGTTATTGGCAAACTAAGCTATTATTGTTTCATTCTATTTGGTCAATTGGTCACTGTTGTCCTAGTGTTTGTAGCTGGGTGATATTGATGACTGCTTCTCCTTCACTAAATGCAGAGTATATTCCTGTGTCATGATTGACAGTCAGGAGTGGTGCAGCATCTAGGTATACACCAGCTCAGCTTCTCCATGTTGGCTCACACACATTTGTCTTTCTTCAGGAATAAGGCCTAAAAAAAGGTTGCATATTAGCAATAGTTTAGAAGTATAGGTGAGTTTTGGAGGTTTTCCTGGGGCACATCTACAGTTATTTAATTAGATAGAACCTGATCATGTCACTAAACCAACATTCTTTTCTTCAGATTTTTTTCTCAATGAATATTGAACTTTTTTTCTCTTTATTGATCTGCTTTGGTTTTTGTATGCTCTCTTTTCAGTTTTGGTAGGTTATACAAGGTTAGAAATTTACCATGTGCTCCAGCTTTCCATTTCATGCCAGTATTCATTTTAAAAATACATCCAAAAGAAGAATCAGAGGAAACATCATAATCAGGGACAGCACAGGAGCATTGCACACAGAGAAATTGACTAGCACTCAGGCACTCACAGAGATATAGGAGACTGTACACATCTTAGCCGGGCCCTATGCATATATGTTATTGCTAAGTAGCCTGATGTCATTGTGGGTTTCCTAACTGTGGAAGGCTGGTGGTCACTGATTCTTTGGCCTACTTCTGCTGCCCTTTTCCTCCTGCTGCTGCATTGCCCAGTCATATAGTAGCATATTATTCCATGTTTGGTTGATGTTCCAGGGAAGCCTGTCCTTTTCTGAGGGGATATGTCAAGAGGGTAAATCTGGGGAAGACAGGGAGAGTCTGTGGGAGGGCAAAGAGGGGAATATATGGTCAGTTTATAATATAGGAGGAAAGAACAAAAATACTAAGGAGTGAGCAATTTGAAAGAGAAATGTGTTGACAACTTTGGCTCCTAGATAGCCTTTTTATTATATCACTATATAGAGAAAAAAGAAACCTTGGGACATTATCATTATTTATACTTACAGAGTTATTGGGAAACATTATACCTGTAATATTGAAAGACCCCCGAAGAGGCACTTTCGTAGAGGGAGACCCACACACCCAGGAATCAGCGAGGCCACGAACTGGATGCAAAAAACAAGAGGCTTTATTGGAGACGCGGGTACCCGGGGCGACTTAGCTTCAGTGTGGCTAAGCGCCCCGAGCCAAGGGAAAGGGGTCCTTATATAGGGAAAAAGGCGCAAGCTAGGAGCAGGGATTCTATTGGATAATTCTAATGAGGCATTATACAGAGCTATTCCCATTGGTCAATGTATATGAGGCGCTATACAGGGTTATTCAAATGAGGCAAAGTACAGAGTTATTCAAATGAGGTGAAACACAGAGTCTTTCAAATGAGGCGAAATACAGAATCATTTCCATTGGATGGTTCAAATGAGACACAGAGCCATTCCAGATCAGCATATTCTCAAGGTCTGGTGTCTGGTACAGCAGACTCAATTCCCCCCCCCTTCCTGATGGCTGACCTTGGGGGCGGAGACCTTGGGACGGAGTGTTTCTCTTCGGGCGGGGGCTCAGGGGCAGGGCTCCAGGCCGGCTCACTCGGTGTTTGTTCTCGTGCTGACCCACCTGGTGCTCGCCCTCGTGCCGGCCCACCCGGTGCTCGTTCTCGGGCTGGCCCACCTGGTGCTCATTCTCGGGCCGGCCCCACCCGGTGCTTGTTCTCGGGCCGGGCGGGGAAAGGCCACCGGGGGTGGGGATCGGGGAAGCCGCCGACAGGAGGAAGAGGAGACAAACTTGAGAAAGAAAGGGCTAAGGGACAGGGGTCTTTCATTCCCCCATTTCTCTTGTAACTGAATGGAATCTTTCATTCAGAGGTCTCTGGATACTCTGGATCTATTTGCTTTAGCTGATGATATTGTTGAGTTAAGACTAAGGCCTGTACAACAGATAGTCGTTCTCTGATGAATTGAGTCAGTTTGTTCAGAATGCAGGGACCAAATATGAGGATCAAAAATAGAATAACCAGAGGTCCCATGAGCGTGGATATAAGGGTAGTCAACCAGGGGGACTTAGCGAACCATCCTTCGAACCATCCTTGTTGAGACTCAAATAGCTGTTGCCTCTGTTTTAGCCTCTCCCTAAGTTTGGCCATGCTATCCCTAACTATTCCTGTATGATCTGCATAAAAGCAGCATTCTTCCTTGAGGGCAGCACATAGCCCCCCTTCCTGTAAAAATAATAAATCTAATCCTCGTCTGTTTTGCAGGACCACCTCAGAGAGTGATGTTAAGGATTTCTCGAGTGCACTGACTGACTCTTCTAGGACCTGGATATCCGTGTGCATGGCTTGTTGTAGAAGCTTAAAATGATTAATTCCCTGTAGGGCAACGGTTCCGGTCCCTATGCCGGCTGCTATGCCCCCCACTGTTATTCCTCCTAATAATAGGGCCACGGTAAAGGATATTGGCTCCCTCTTATATCGGGTTGATTTCTCTAGTACGCTGTAAACATATTCAGGTTGGTGGTATGTGACTTTGGGCCAAAGTTCTATCAATATACAAAAGTCAATGGTGGTGTTGAGAACAGTGGTAGAGACACAGGGAGTCAACCCAGTACTGCAAGCCCAATAAGTTCCATAAGGGGCAACAAGGTATCGGCTGTCCTGAGATAATGGCTCTACTTGGTTACATAATTCTTGATGTGAGGAAGGAATCCTGCCTATGCATAGCCCCTTTCCTGAGACCTCAGATATTGTGAGCTTGTGCTGCATAGCAGCTCCGCAACTGGTAGGTGCTGAGGTCTGGTTGGAGTAGTTGCCCAGTATTGCCACGCCTTCATAATATGGGGGCCGGGAAACTAGGCATAACCAGCATTCCTGAGTCTTGTTGGGGTCTGAAAAATTTAAGGCTTGGTAAACTCCTTGGATTAATTGTAATAATCTATCTCTGGTACCTGGAGGGTCTCTGGTTATCTCGATGTTTAGGGCATCTGGGGTGGGGGAGAAGGTGACAGCACCTGGTGTAGGAGTGATAGCTTTAGGAACGGTAGGGGGTTTAGGGACTTGAAAATGGGTTGGGGATCTCTGGTCCGCTATTACTATGTTTGGCCCGACTGATTGTTGGCTTAGGGGAGTAATTTGTCTGTACAGGGAGAATAAAGTCACCGGATCTTTCCCTGCTCGGTGCAGCCTGAGTCCCCAGACCTTAGGACTATCCCAAGTAGTTCTTTTTCCAGCATCTGTGAACCTTAGGATGAGAGGGTTGCATTTTCCTCCGGGGGTGGCGCCTTGAAAACCTCCCCCTCCGGCACTATCATAACAAGGTCCGCAGGCTCTTTGCCCACATCTCCATGGTCCTTTCCCTGCGTACCCTGGGATCTCCCTTCCGTTTGAGAGTGATGAAATCCCAAGAGGAAGAGGGTTTCCAGTAAGCCTCCCCTGTGGTTTCACATCCCCATCTTGCACAGTACCCTTCCTGCGGCCCCCCGCAGCCATGAGTTGGTTTATGGCCGGGGCAAACATAAAAATCCTTGCTTCTTGTTCCTATCCTTCCCCCAGGGTGGTGGCATCCGTACCCTGGGAATGGTTCCTGGTCAGAGGGATCCCAATCAGACCCTACTAAGTCACATAGGTCGACATAGAGAGGAGGGAACCCATCATGTAGAGTCCCTATATAAGTGCTGAGGTTGGCTATTTCCCCGGTCCCTAGATTGGCTATTTTCCAGGTGATATTATAAACCCTGTGGGGGTTGGTTGCTACATGGGGGGTAAACAGACAACCAATCAACAGGAGGGTGTACGAGAGAGTCTTATCTTTAAAGGATTTTGAGTGCGGTGTGTGGTCCATTCTGATGCAGTGGCTGAATCGGTGGGTCGGGCTGGCTTTACATGTGAAGCATGTATCCAAGCTGCAATGCCGTCTACCTTGAGTGCGGTGGGAGTGGTAAGCAAAACGATGTAGGGTCCCTTCCAGCGGGGTTCAAGGTTCTTGGCCTGGTGACGCCGGACCCAAACAGTGTCCCCGATCTGGTAGGAATGGGGAATGGTGGGATGGTCCCTCTGGTCTTTATAAGCTTGAGCAAGGGGTTTCCAGACCTCCCGTTGTACTAGTTGGAGGGCCTGTAAATGAGCTTGGAGAGAAGGGGAGTTAGCAAAATCTGAGACATCTTGATCAAGAAAGTTAATGATAGGAGTAGGTACTCCATACAGGATCTCAAAGGGTGTGAGCCCATGTGGTCCAGGGGTATTACGAGCGCGGTAGAGTGCTAGGGGGAGTAGGAGGACCCAGTCTCTAGTGCCAGTTGCAAGCGACAATTTTGTTAAAGTCTCCTTGATTGTTCTATTCATCCTTTCTACCTGTCCTGAACTTTGGGGTCTATAAGCACAATGTAATTTCCAATCAATCCCCAACAAGGTGGCCACTGACTGACTTACCTGGGAGACGAAGGCGGGCCCATTGTCTGTTCCCAGTACCTGAGGCATCCCATAACGGGGAAAGATTTCTTCAAGCAATTTCTTAGTAACGATCTTGGCTGTTTCATGTTTAGTAGGGAAGGCTTCAACCCATCCTGAAAAGGTGTCTACAAAAATTAATAGATACTTGTATCCATATTTTCCTGGTTTAATCTCAGTGAAATCTATCTCCCAATGTGTTCCGGGCCGGTAGCCTCTGACCCGGTTCCCGGGAGGAAGCTTCAGTCTGGATGCGTTGACTCGGGCGCACGCATCACATTGCTCAGTTACCTGTTTTAGAATATCATTCTTCCCCAAAAGGAAATTGAATTCCTCTTCTCGTTCGAGGAGCTCCCGCATCTTCTTGGAGCTCAGATGTGTCATCTTATGTAAAAATGTCACTAGGTACTTGGTTACCCGGTAGGGGATGACAGTCTTTCCTTCATAAGTCCAATCCCCGTTTGGTTCCTTTGTGGCTCCCAATTTCTCTAGGGTTTGGATGTCTCTTTGTTCATAGTCCCATGAGGGGAAGGGATGGTCGTTGGTGGGCTCTAGAGCCAGGAGGTTAGTGGTGTCTGTGGTCAGGGCCGCCTCTCGGGCAGCCAAGTCTGCCCTTCGATTGCCCCTTGCTTCGAAAGAATCCCCTTTTTGGTGTCCAGGGCAATGTATGATACTTAAGGCAGCGGGCAGATGAAGAGCCCTTAAGAGAGCGAGGATTTCCTCCTTATTTTTAATGTCTTTCCCTTCGGAGGTAAGCAGCCCCCTCCGTCTGTAAATTTCTCCATGTATATGGGCAGTGGCGAAGGCATAACGACTGTCTGTATACACGGTGAGCCTCTTACCTTCTGCCAATTTTAGAGCCTGCGTGAGTGCTATGAGTTCTGCCCTCTGTGCGGAAGTTCCAGGGGGGAGTGCCTGGGCCCAGACGACCTGATTCTCTGTGGTGACTGCCGCGCCCGCCCTTCGTTCTCCTTGATGCAAAAAGCTGCTTCCATCCGTGAACCAGATGTGGTCCGGGCTAGGTAGAGGCTGGTCAGTCAGGTCGGATCTCGCTCCATGGGCCTCGGCCAATACCTGTAAGCAATCATGAGCCTCGGGCTCCCCAGGGAGGGGGAGCAGGGTGGCTGGGTTCAGAGTCACCAAAGGCCCGAAGTGGACCCGGTCTTTGTCTAACAGCATAGTCTGGTAATGAGTCATTCGGGCATTAGTAAGCCATCTGTCTGGAGGCTGTCTGATGACTGCCTCTACTGCATGAGGGGCATGTATGGTCAAAGGCTGCCCCAAGGTTAGCTTGTGAGAATCTTTTACCAGCAGGGCTATAGCGGCAATCATTCGAAGGCAGGGTGGCCATCCCGATGCCACAGGATCCAATTTCTTGGAGAGGTATGCAGTGGGCCTTCTCCAAGGCCCCAGTTTTTGGGTGAGGACTCCCTTAGCATAGCCCTCTTTCTCATCTATAAAAAGTTCAAATGGCTTAGCTAAGTCCGGTAGACCCAGGGCTGGTGATTCAAGGAGAGCCTTTTTGATGTCGGTGAAGGCTTTCTTTTGGGGCTCTTCCCATTTAAAAGCAACCCCTGGCCGAGTGAGGGGGTAGAGGGGAGCCGCCATTTCGGCAAACCCAGGGATCCATAGGCGGCAGAAGCCTGCCGTTCCCAAGAATTCTCTCAGTTGGCGGGGATTTTGTGGGGTGGGAATATCTAAGATGGCTCGCATACGGGCTTCCGTTAGCCATCGACGTCCATCCTTTATCTTGTATCCTAAATAGGTCACCTGTTTCTGACATATCTGGGCCTTCTTGGCGGATGCCCGGTACCCTAGGCTCCCAAGAGTCTGGAGGAGGGCTTGAGTGCCTTCCTTGCATTCCCCTTTGGTTTTGGCTGCCAGGAGAATGTCATCTACATATTGTAAGAGGATTAGAGCGGGGTACCTAACCCGGAATTCTGCCAGGTCCTGATGTAAAGCTTCATCAAAAAGGGTAGGGCTGTTCTTAAACCCTTGAGGTAGCCTAGTCCAAGTCAGCTGCCCAGAGATTCCAAGGGCCGCGTCCTGCCATTCAAAGGCAAATATAGGCTGGCTGGTGGGATGCAGGCGGAGGCAGAAGAAAGCGTCTTTAAGATCTAAGACTGTGTACCAGGTATAGTTAGGTGGCAATCCACTCAGCAAATTGTAAGGGTTGGGGACAGTAGGGTGTATGTCCTCTATCCTTTTATTGACTTCTCTCAGGTCCTGCACTGGCCGGTAGTCATTAGTTCCCGGCTTCCTAACGGGTAGCAAGGGTGTATTCCAAGGAGATTTACAGGGCACCAGAATCCCTTGTTCAAGTAACCTTTTAATATGTGGCCGAATTCCTTCGCGGGCTTCTTTAGGCATTGGATACTGTCTGACGGATGCAGGAAGGATGGCAGCTTTTAAGGTTACTATAATTGGGGCCTGGTTAATGGCAAGGCCCATTCCTCCTGTTTCAGCCCAGGCTTGGGGAAATTCCGCGAGCCAGTGGTCAAGGGTTTCCTGATTGTTCGAGTTAGTCCTCTTTTCATGGAGTCTATATTCATCTTCTATGGACATTGTCAAGATGGTAAGGGGAATTCCCTCTGGCCCTGTGACTTTGACTTCTGACCTCTCAAAGTGTATTTGAGCTTTTAATTTGGTCAATAGGTCCCGTCCTAGTAAGGGGTAGGGGCAATCTGGCACATGGAGGAAAGAATGCATGACCTTACCGGTCGCGAGCTGGAGCTGCCGATTTGTAGTCCAATGGTACTGCTTTCCGCCTGTAGCTCCCTGTACCCATGCAGTCCGGTGACTCAGGGGTCCGGGTGACCGATTCAGAACGGAATGTTGTGCCCCTGTATCGACTAGGAAGGTGACCGGATGCCCCCCGACTTGCAGTGTTATCCTGGGCTCAGGGGGGGGCTCCTGGCCCCGACTCCTCTAATCTTCTAGGTTCAGGAGGTCAGAAACCCTTGGCGGTGGAAGCTTGGCCCGGGGGTTCTTAGGGCATTCTCTTGCCCAATGTCCTTTTTCTTTACAGTAAGCACATTGGTCCCTGTCCAGGTGGGGCCCCCTTCTGTCATCCCTCTGTCTATTCTGTCTCTGGCCTGTCACTACTGTGGCCAATAACCTGCTCATTTCCTTATTCCGCTTACGGTCTCTTGCAACCTCTTTTTCCTCAGCTTCCTGTCTTAGTCTTTCCTCTCTCTCCTGAGTTTCCTTCCTCCAACGTTCTTCTCTTTCTGTCTGTGTTTCCCTCTTATTAAAAATACGTTCTGCTTCCTTCAACAAATCTTGGAGTGTATATCCCTGTAGATTTTCTAGCCTTTGAAGCTTGTTTCTTATGTCCGGGGCTGATTGCCAAATAAAGGACATAGAAACGTTGGTGGCCTGACCTGGATCTTCCGGATTATAGGGAGTATACATCCTGTACGCTTCTTTCAATCTCTCTAGAAAAGCGGCAGGTGATTCCTCCGCACCCTGTATTATCTGCTTCACCTGGGCCAAATTAGTGGGTCTGCGTCCTGCCCCCCGGAGTCCCGCTACCAGCAACTGGCGATAGAGACGCAGGTGGGTCCTACCTGCTTCGGTAAAATCCCATTCAGGTCTTTCAAGAGGGCAAGCCGCATCAATTTCATTGGGTAGCTGGGTGGGCTGCCCGTTTACTCCTGGGACATTTTTTCGTGCTTCTAGTAGCACGCGCTGTTTCTCCTCCGAGGTTAAGAGGACCTGCAAAAGCTGCTGACAATCATCCCAGGTGGGTTGGTGAGTCGTGAGTACCGACTCTATGAGAGATGTCAGCCTCACGGGGTCTGCAGAAAAAGAAGGATTATTATTTTTCCAGTTATAGAGGTCCGATGCTGAGAATGGCCAATACTGAGGTTGGCCGTTCAGTCCAGTTCGGAGGGGCAAAGTGGTTGAATCTGGAACGGGCTGCTCCCTGCGACCTCTTAGTCGATAAGCCATTGGTGAAGGGTCAGGGGCCGCTTCCGCCAAGGCAGCGGCGGAGTCCGCTTCTGCCTCTGGTGGGGGCGGCAGTGGCGGATATGGCGGGGGCTCCTCCGTTAATAGATCAACCAACTGGTCTTCTCCCGGAGGGAGTACCTTAGGTGTCTTCTTTTCTTTAGCCTTAGTGTCTTTCACCACGGTAGGGTAAAGGTTGGAATGGGAAGGGGGGTTGGGAGGAATCAAAGGAGTGGGAGGTGTAGGGGCCGAAGGAATGGGTCGGTTGGAGCGGTTAGAGGGGGGAAGGAGAGAGGGGCCCTTGGGATGTAAGAAAGGACGTACCCAGGGAGGGGGGTCCTGAACCAAAGCCTCCCAAGTGACGATATAAGCCACTTGATCGGGATGCCCGTGTGGTCCAGGATCCATAATCTTCTCTTTTACCTGGAATATAGTCTGGGGGTTAAAGGTACCATCTCGCGGCCAGCCTACGTCAAAGGTCGGCCATTCTGAAGAACAAAGATTAATCCATTTGCGTTTACGCACATTAACAGATTGGTTATGAGCATATTCCTGTACATCTCTCCAGTGCGAGAGTGTTAGGGACAAAGGAGTGGTAACAGTTTGCCCCATAGTTTCTAGACTTAGGAGGACACAAATGATAGCTACAAGACAAAGACCGAATAACACAGAACAGACTTTCGCAGCGCGGTTTCGACGAGAGAGTCGACAGAAGGAATTGAGAGGGGGTCGAGGAAGGGGGCCCTCCTTCCTCGTTCCCAGTAAAGATTGCAAATCCCTCAAGCCGAGGGCCTTCTCCAAAGAGACTGGGAAAATGTCCAGTCATAGATCTAAGTTCAAAGTACAAATCTCTCACCCTGAGGGCTTCCCAAGTTCAAAATACAAATCCCTCACCCTGAGGGCTTCAAACGCTACCAGGACGTCTCCTGGAGCCGCGGTCGGGAGTCCGAGCTCGTCAGCTCTTCTCGGATCCGCCAAATACAAATGTACACAGCTGTATACTACAAACGCAAGCGCAATTCACAAAACGGATTCAGACAGACAGACAAGACGAGACGAGACAAGACAAGACAAGACAAGACAAGACAGCGGATCCGCACAACGCTTACCTCCCAAACGTGGGTCAGTGGTCCCTGGGCGGGGGTCTCTATCCCGGACCGAGCCCCAAAATGTAAGACCCCCGAAGAGGCACTTTCGTAGAGGGAGACCCATACACCCAGGAATCAGCGAGGCCACGAACTGGATGCAAAAAACAAGAGGCTTTATTGGAGACTCGGGTACCCGGGGCGACTTAGCTTTTGTGTGGCTAAGCGCCCCGAGCCAAGGGAAAAGGGGTCCTTATATAGGAAAAAAGGCGCAAGCTAGGAGCAAGGATTCTATTGGATTATTCTAATGAGGCATTATACAGAGCTATTCCCATTGGTCAATGTATATGAGGCGCTATACAGGGTTATTCAAATGAGGCAAAGTACAGAGTTATTCAAATGAGGTGAAACACAGAGTCTTTCAAATGAGGCGAAATACAGAATCATTTCTATTGGATGGTTCAAATGAGACACAGAGCCATTCCAGATCAGCATATTCTCAAGGTCTGGTGTCTGGTGTCTGGTACGGCAGACTCAATTCCCCCCCCCCCTTCCTGATGGCTGACCTTGGGGGCGGAGACCTTGGGACGGAGTGTTTCTCTTCAGCGGGGGCTCAGGGGCAGGGCTCCAGGCCGGCTCACTCGGTGTTTGTTCTCGTGCCGACCCACCTGGTGCTCGCCCTCGTGCCGGCCCACCCGGTGCTCATTCTCGGGCTGGCCCACCTGGTGCTCATTCTCGGGCCGGCCCCACCCGGTGCTTGTTCTCGGGCCGGGCGGGGAAAGGCCACCGGGGGTGGGGATCGGGGAAGCCGCCGACAGGAGAAAGAGGAGACAAACTTGAGAAAGAAAGGGCTAAGGGACAGGGGTCTTTCAATATCATCCCTCTAAGAAACATTGTCAGATCAGATAAATATAATAGAATAAAAATGTAATTTGATTAATCATGTATCAAATGGTCTAATCTATAGAAATAATAAAAACTTCAAAATAAGTTGTAAATGTACATGTGTTTTAACATACATGATGATATCATGAATTTCTGAGAAATGTTACATGAATTGAGTTTCATGACAGCAAAAGACTATTACCTAATACAGAATGATTTTCTGCATTGTTTAAAGCCCACTTTTTTAGTATGTTGTTGACAAATATGATATAGTTTTCACCAAATTATGTCAGAGTAAAATATACAATTTGGGAACAGGAAAAATGTGTAAATTGGATGGCTTTTAAAGGCTTACCATAGAATTTGGTAATGGAAAATTTTTTCTTATAAAACTGCCTTTTTTTCTCCAAGGATAGGAGAATATCTGTTAAATTTTTGACCATGATAATGTTCAATCCCTCTGATTTATTTCTACAGTAATGTTGATTTTTGGTTACTATTTGTTCTATACTTTCATTAAGAAAGTATTTCAAGTATTTATGGTTATATGATTTCCATAGGTTATGTAGGTTATTGAGAACTTAGTAGTAAACAAGAAAGAAACGTTTATTCCCAACAATGATTATGAAGTAATTTAATTTGCATAGATTGGTTAATACATTTTTATCTTCAGATATGTTTGCAGGAGGGACATGATATATTCTCCATATCAAAATGAAACCCCTGTTACTTGCCAAAATAAATACTTCCCAATGATTCTTTACATTCCAGCCATTTTTGGTGTAAAAGCATCATAGTTTGGCGATAGATTTAAATTCTGTTTTTCTCCTACTTAATCATTTTGGGTAAGGTTTTGTCTGTGTTGTTTGCCCTTTTCAATAATCAAGCTTCTATGTCTCTGCAATGTTCATTATTATCTATTTACTTAGATTCAGTTCTCAACTTCAGTATGGTTTCCAGACTTGTTTGGGGTGGGACTTAGTTTAATCATATTTTTGTGACCCATCAGTTCATAGTCAATTTGCCTCAGATCTGACACACTTTTTCACATAAAAACTGAAAGGGATAAAATTTCCCTAACACCTCCTTCTCTTTGTTTTTAATCTAGTTTTCTCAGTTGGTGTTGACATGGATATTGTGAATCAATTCACTAACAAGAGCAGTGAAAAGGTGAAAATACAGCTGGACCTGAAGGCCAGTGCCTCTGAAGAGGAGACACTTTCAGATCACTATGTCATCCTCAGGAGCCTCGGCAAAGGGAACTTTTCTGAGGTGAAACTTGACTACCACCTTCACACAGAGTTGCAAGTTGCTGTCAAGGTCCTACAAAATGGAACCAACAAT
>NW_023276897.1:334997-385737 GCF_003668045.3 Cricetulus griseus
GAAGCAGGTCCATGATCAACAGCAGCTGCTGGAACAGAAATACCATCTGTTAAAGGATTCTCAGAAAAAGGGGGAGGAATTGAAAAATGAAGTCACCCTTTTACAAGAGAGACTTAAAGTATATGAAATGGTAAAGTTAGATGTCAGCTGGCTTGTCACAGCTTTGTAATTTTCTTATTCATATGTCTTATGCATGTGAAATAGAAACTTTTATAATTAAGCCAAACTCTTTGAATATAGAAACTAATTTATATCAAAAGCAATTGAGAATCACATACTAACTGTATATGTCACACCAATGTTAAGAGAACTACATTGTGTTCCTTAGAGTGGTATGAAGTCTCAGTAGAACCTAAATTTACACTCAAATATCTATCTTGTCCCATCTGAAGTATTCCCATCTATTGGGGCTATGATACTGAAATTGTGAAAATGCTTTTGCCACAAGGTAAAATTCTGGAGATCTAAAACAAAAAACAAATGCAGTTGATTGTTTATGCAAATTATGTTTGACTTCTTGGAACTATTTAGGTATTAAGGTTCTTTGAGGCAGGGGATGACATTATGTATCACACATAGACTATAATCTTAAAAATCTAAGAACAACTCATCCTGAAAGGTTTGCTTTCACTTATTTTCAAATGAGAAATGAAAACTCAAAAGAGATTTGTTTCTGGCTGCTTTACTCCCATACCAGAATTAGGATTCAAATGGCTTGGGGCAGGGCAGAGCTCTTGCACCACACTGCCTTTTCATGTGTAAAAAATGTCCTACAATCCATACCAAATCAAAAGCACAATCTGATTTTGAGTTGTAGGCTCTGAAAATTCATATTAGGTATTATGTGGTTCCTGAGCTAGAAGAGAGGTGAATCAGGTTGTTCCAAGTTCAAGAGGGTGTTTAAAGGTTGAAATATCAGATTATTAGTTTGCAACCATTAACAATCATGGGGAACTGTGTATATTGGGTCCTTTGGGTTTTATTTTCTCTCCATGGACAAGTGAACTTAAAAAGACAAATACTAGTTTGGATGTTCCTTAGTGAGCAGATGGGAGGGGGTCAGCCTTCAGACGTTGTGCCATTAGACTGAGATGACCTGATTTATGCATATTATTGTAGTGCAGTTTATACGTATGAGCTGCAGTTCTTCAGTCCTGTTTACCACAATTTCCAACATTGTTATTTTACTTAAATTGAGTATTTATATTGTGGATGGTTGGAAGATCCTGCTGCCTCTTGAATGCTATGACTATATATATGCATGCCTGGCTCAGGGTACGATGTTTCTAGGGGGACCAAAACTGTCTAAGAATGAAGGCACTTTGGTGTTTTTCCATGAACTGTGCTTAGAGAGGGGCACTCTCATGCTTCCTTCAGACAGCTTTCTTCTGTCTGAGCTTTGACATTTTTTTTCTTTCAATGTGTTATGCATTCTTTCAGAATCCCATTGAGCTCTGTTTGCCAAGGACCTTTGTAATATAATTCACCTGCCCATGACCAGTTCTGTATATTTTATTTCATGCTTTGTATTTGGGTCAGAATCCCACAGAGAAAACTAAATAACAGATCCAAAACTCTGCCTAGGCCTGTGCTCCACTTGGTGATCTGATGGGATTGTCATTTGCCTGTGCTTGGTATATTTGTCTTGACCCTGCTGTTACCTACAGTGGCATAATTGACCTCAAAAGGAACTGCACAAAAGTTCCTTTTCAATTCTCAAGTCTCTGTTTGAATTGAAATTGTAGATCCAGCTCCATATGCTGCATGTAATACAGTTGACGTCGATGTCCCTATGTGTCAGGCAGTGAAATGAAGACAGACTCATGGCAATGTCTCCTATCATTGGAACATCTTCAGATCACTAGAGTTCCTGGGAATAACCTGAACTTAATTTTACATCCTTTTCTGGAAGTAATCTGAGAGTGATTTATATTATAATTAGCTATCAAGAGATTAAATAATTGGGATATCAACCAGTTAATTTTAAAAGAGAAGATTTAATGGGTTAGCAAATATTTAGGTTTTTTTTTTTAAATTATTACAGTAATTTATTTGTCTGGATAGTGAACTCAGGTCATCAGGAACCATCTCATCAGACTGGCAGTCTTTTCTTTTCTTCTTTCTTTTCTTCATTCTTTCTTGGCAGTGCTGGGAGTAGAACCCAGGATCTCATACATGCTAAGCAAATCAAGGTGTATCGTTTTAATTCCATTTTTCCATTTTTTATTATTATTAAAATTTCTCATACAATACATTATCATATTCCCTTCTGTTCTCCCAGATTGTCCCTACACACCTCAATTAAAAATATTTACCACAGCAAATGTAATTCAGTATTCCTTCCTGAGAAGGTCTGAGCTGCTCTGGAACTCTTGTTTGCTACTAAGTGTCTAGGTACCCAAGTCTTTTCAAGTGGACAATTGAGGGCTGGGCACAACAGTTACTCTTTATAGAAGGATGTAAAAATGTGACTTTCATCTGTCTTGTGTTAATAATGTTGCACAACAAAGTTATCAGAAATTGTTATACTTTCTTTTTTTCTTCTGAAGGAACAAGATA
Organism: Cricetulus griseus; assembly: GCF_003668045.3. Classification (NCBI taxonomy): domain Eukaryota; kingdom Metazoa; phylum Chordata; class Mammalia; order Rodentia; family Cricetidae; genus Cricetulus; species Cricetulus griseus. The sequence continues at coordinate 337,557 of NW_023276897.1, forward strand.
AAAAATTAGAACATGCCAATAACATCTTGCAAGAAAAGCAGGCCATCATTGATGATTTGCAAGAACAAAAAAAAGAAGAAGAAAACAAATCTGCTGTATTGCAGAACCAGTTAGAATCTGCTGATAAATTAGTAGCAGACTTAAGAGAACAACTTATAGAAAAATACCAAGAGAATCAAAACTTAAAACTGGAGCTAGCCAGTTCTATAGAAAAAGAGAAACCCTACCTTTTAGAAATTAAAGATCTACAGCAAAAAAAATTACAATGATAAACTTACAGACACTGGCACAGAGCAGAGCAACGAGAAAGAAGCAAGGAGGAAATCAGACCACCTCCAAGTGGAGCTAGATGAAATGTATGGAAGAAAAATAATGCATATGAAGGAAGTATTAATACAACAACATGAATCTCACTTAGAGGATCTTCAATCACACCATAAAGATGAAATGGAAACTGTCTTGGATTCATATGCAAGTACTACATTGGATATCTGTAATCTGTATAAACAGTATAAAGAACAGCTAGACATATTGAATATGGTAATAAGTGGACAAAATATAAAATTGCAAGATACTCTTTTTGAAAAGGAGAACCTCAGCAAGGAGCTCTGTGTAGTTAAAAGAGAGCAACATGTGCTTCAGTCACAATACAATAATCTTTTGGAAGAATGTAATGTTTTGAGACAGCAGATCACTGGACATCATGAAAACATAGTTGAGCCAGAATGTAAACTTAATGATACACACCATTCCCTCCACATAGTGGAAGACTTGAAAGCCAAGATTGCTGCTCTGTCTGAGTTCCAGAAAGAGCTCGAGTGTAAACATGTGGCAGAAATTGCAAGCTACCAAATAAAACTTGAAATGCTAGAAAAAGAAAAGAATGACACACTAAAGAGGATGACAGAGTCCCATGAAATGCAAATGCATCAATTAGAAAGCATCTCTTTAGTAAGAAAGAAGCCCTTCTGCCTATTCCTTCTGGGCTTTATCTCTCTTCTTTCTGCATATCTTACTTTCCTTCTTACTCCCTGTCTGGGCGGCTGGATAGCTGGGCGGTTGGTGGCTGGGCGGCTGGGCGGCTGGGCGGCTGGTTGGCTGAGTGGGTTGGTGGCTGGGTGGCTGAGTGGCTGGGTGGCTGGGTGGCTGGGTGGCTGGGTGGCTGGGTTCCTGGGTGCCTGTGTGCCTGGGTCGCTGGGTGGCTGGGTATCTGGGCAGCTGGGTCCTGATGTCCTCCTGTACTTGTCTTCTTGCTGCTCTACTTCCTCTGTTCTCCTTCTATTTATGCTCTCTGTGTGCCATGCCCTCCTACCCTTGCTCCTACTTTGCCATTGGCCATTCAGCTCTTTATTAGGACCACCAGGTGTTTTAGACAGACACAGTAACACGGCTTCACAGAATTAAACAAATGCAGCACAAACAAAAGTAACACACCTTCAAATAATAATCTACCACAGCTGTGATTGCAGCCATGCAGGGTCCTTGAGTATCAGGTCAGGACTGCAATACATCAGCATCTCAGCCAGATGAACTGAAACTCTTCCTCCTGAGCTTTGTTGAATGATATTCCTTTTCCCTAGTGTTACCCATCCTCCTCCAGTCTTTCCTACTTGTTCCTGTTTCATATTGCTCTTGGTTTAAATGTTACTTCCTTGTGACCATGGTAGCTGAGGGGATACAAGAGCATTGGCTTAAATTAGAATGAAATAAGATTGTTTGTCTTGGGAGCTTTGTTTACTTTTTTTGATTAAAGAACACAGGACAAATTAGCCTGTACACTGCAGTTTTTTCAAAGTTGCCAAGGACTTATTAGTACCACTTTTTATTTTCCTGGAATGGACATTTGGTAAAAATTTATGTTAAGTTCCCTATGTTAGATAGCATAGTATGTTCATCACTCTTGCCAAGAGTGTTGTGGCTGTGTAGAATGTTTCTGCACCACAGAGATATGTCAGCAGGTAAGGGCGTTGGCTGCCATGCCTGACAACCTCAGTCTGACCCCTAAAACCCACATGGTGGGAGGAGAAAACCAGGCCCCACAGATTGTCCTCTGACTCCCACATGCCCAATGTGGAGCAGAGGCATGTACACAGACAAACCCAATGAGTAAGTAAATAAATAATAAAAACAAGAACATCCTCGCTTTCTAGCAAATGCACAACAATATTTAGAAATTAAGGCCCATCTGTCTACAATAGATTCACACAGAATTTGGGTTTTTTTGGACAAAAATTTTGAGAAATTTTAATGACAAACATTTACCACTGGTCAGTGGTGGCACATGCCTTCAATCCCAGAACTCAGGAGGCAGAAGCATGTGCATCTCTGTGAGTTCAAGGACAGCCTGGTCTACAAGAGCTAGTTCCAGGACAGCTAGGTCTATACAGAGAGACCCTGTCTTGAAAAAAAATTACCATGAGCAGTCCATTCTTTCGCATCTGACTTCCTGGTTGTTAATTCCATTGTCTCTACACCTCTCTTCACTTAATTTTTCTTTGTTACAGGGCACTGAATATCCAGCTGTTATGGAATGTCTCCAGAAAGCAGATTGTGTTACCATTAAATGCTCATAACAATGGCAGGCAGGAGACTGCAGCCAGAGACAAAGAAATGGACACTTCAAGACAAAGTGTGTGCTTACACCCTAGTGGGAATCTGCAGCCAGCTGGAAGCATTCAGCTTGGTGCTCCTGAAAACTGTTTGATTCTGTGAAATTATTTCATTTCACAAAAAAGATAATCGATATTACCATAAGGGTTAATAGTTGTCAAATTAGTTTTAAATAGCTGTATTTTATTTTAAATAAATAAATTCTTACCTCTTTCACCTGGAGTGCCATTTGTTTTAGACGAGCAGGAGATGGGCAACAGTGTAATAAAAGGATGGAAACTGGTACCTAAAGTGGGACTGTAAATCATGTGCAGGCTCAGCTACTTCCACTTTTAGAGGAAAATGGTGACTGTGATGGCATTTTTCCTCCATTTTTAAATTTAAATTAGACACAAGATAGTTTTACATGTTTATCCCAGTTCCCTCTCCTCCCCTGCTCCTCAGTAGCACACTACATATCCCACACCCTTTATGCTCCCAATGGAGAGGGAGGCCTTCCTTAGGGGGTCTTCAGAGTCTGTCATATCCTTTGGGATAGGGCCTAGGCCCTTCCCATGTGTCTAGGCTGAGAGGGTATCCCTCTATGTTGAATGGACTCACAAGTCCATTCCTATGCTATGGATAAGGAGTGATCCACTACAAGAGGTCCCATAGATTTCCCAGGCCTCCTCACTGACACCCACATACATGGGGTCTGGATCAGTTCAGGGCTGATTTCCCAGCGATCAGATTGAGGACCAAGAGTATCCCCTTATGCAGGTCAGCTGTTTCTGTGGGATTCACCAACCTGGTCCAGACCCCTTTGTTCATCACTGGTCCTTCTCTGCAACTGGATTCCAATTCAGTTCAGTGTTTAGCGGTGGGTATCTGCTTCTACTTCCATCACCTCCTGGATGAAGGCTCTAGGATGGCATATATTTTAGTCATCAATCTCATTATCAGGGGAGGGCATTTAAGGTAGCCTCTCCACTGTTTCTTAGATGGTTAGTTGGCATCATCCTTGTAGATCTCTGGACATTTCCCTAGTGCCATGGCTCCCTCTCTTATGGTATCTCTTATTTTGCTCTCCTCTATTCTCCCCCATACACAACCATCCTACTCCCTTATGTCCTCCTCATCCCTCCTCTTCTCCCCTTCTCATTCTCCTAGCTCCCTCTCCCCTCCTTCCATACTCCCAATTTGCTCAGGAGATCTTGTCCCTTTCCCCTTCTCCAGGGGACAATGTTTGTCTCTCTTAGAGTCCTCCTTGTTTCCTAGCTTCTTTGGGGGTATGGATTGTAGGCTGGTAATCCTTTGCTCTATATCTGAATCCATATATGAGTGAGTGCATACCATGTTTGTCTTTTGTCCCGCGCAATCGCCTCGCCAGCAAGAACCACACAGGACATTCGGATCCTTCTGCAGTAAAGCTTTAATGCATCTTGAGAGGAGAGCATAAGCTTACCAGAGCAGAGACCCCGAGCCAAGAATCCCGTCCCCTAATAAAGGCTGGCAGCCGCCGCCTGGGACGTGTCACCCTATGATTGGCTTCAGCTCCTCAGGCCATGTGACGCCACGGAATAGGAAGAGATCAAGGAATGGAAAATTACCCAGCGCCTGCACAATAATTTACATTCAGTGCCTGCAGGTGCCATCATTGTAATGGAGAATGCAGGGATGGCTCCCTACATCTCCCCCTTTTTTTATTAATTAATGATAAGGCTTTATATTTTTACAAGCAAATAGGTCATCCATATGTTGAGGGATAGAGGCAGAGGTTGTACCTTCCCAATCAAACATTAAGACTGTGTACAAGAGTCGCCATCAGGCTGTTAGCTTGACCCGAAGCACGCTCGACCTGTCCTCTGCTGTTTTTCTGGGAAAGGGAGACTAGGGCAGGCAACCCTTATGCAGGACAACATGCCTCCCAGAGAAGCCTGCATACTGGGCAACTCTCTGTGCGATGCCTTGCTCGACATCCCTCATGGGCTGCTCAAGCCAGACACTCTACCTTGTGCAATGAGCCTAGGCTCCGGGTGTGCAAGAGCTGTCTGGCCGGTGGCCTATTGCTTAAGCATTGTTAACCAAATGTCAGTGGAAGCCCCTTGTTCCAAAGCTACAAGCGCTTGGGCGATAACCATCTTGTCTCTCTTAGTTTGAGCCCTGAGCCTACAGACCAGCCAGAGAAGTAACACCAATCCGCAGCAAACGGCTGCACCAAACAATCCCATCCCCACCCATTAAGCGATCTATGATGACAATCTCTCCGTCAAGGACAGGAGTTAATCTGGATAATAGTGGCTCTCAACTCCCGGGGAGAGGGTGGAGTTTCAACTTTTGAGGGTCCGAAGGGGCTCTTCGTGTGAGTCTTTCCGGGATCCACAGGGGATTCTCTTCATCCTGTGGAAAAACACATATAGCTCCCCTGGATCTTATGAGAATAGGATCCGGGCCTCTCCAAAGACCAGTTAAGATATCTTTTACCATTTCCTTTGGCCTTTCAGGTTCTGAGGTGTGACGCTTGGCCGCAGTATGGCCCCGAGCATCAATGTTTATGAGGCTTTCCCCAGGCATTCCAGGCCTCCAAGAAGTGTTGAATAACATGCATGACCTTTTCCCCTATCAAAGACTGGGAAAGCCATCTATAATTTTCTCCGCTCCTCTAATGGTAAAAAGGAGTCAGTACCAAATAATGGGGGTGTTGATGGAAGTACACCCGCTGGATTAACAGGTCTGTTAAATTTACCGGGTTGTGACCGGTTATCCCCTATTTTCTCTCCCTCCTTTTTTGTTTCTTTTTCACCTAGCTGAGCTGTTTCCTCTAAAACTTTATCTCTTGAACTTTTAGAGTCATCAGAGCTATCAAGATTTAAAGCTTTAAACTTATTTACAGAATCATCTAACAAATTACTCACTCCCTTGTCATTAGACATCCCGGGAGGTCCTTTGTCCTTATATTTTATTGTTGGGCGTGCCCCATCTCTCACTACATTCGCTTTCTGACATGTAATTCTGGACTTCTTTAAGATTGCTACAACAGTGAGAAAGGTCAAAATGGCTCCTAGTAAAAGCACAGAAGCCTCTACACTAACCTCCCAAAATGGCAACATTCCCAAGCCAAAGTCCAGAAAAGACATACCTCTCCGAATTTACCACCCTGCAGTTCTGAATCCGCCTTGGAGCCAAGGGGTCTCCGCGGTGCCGGCGATGTTAACAAGTTCCCGGGTTTCGGCACCAGATGTCCCGCGCAATCGCCTCGCCAGCAAGAACCACACAGGACATTCGGATCCTTCTGCAGTAAAGCTTTAATGCATCTTGAGAGGAGAGCATAAGCTTACCAGAGCGGAGACCCCGAGCCAAGAATCCCGTCCCCTAATAAAGGCTGGCAGCCGCCGCCTGGGACGTGTCACCCTATGATTGGCTTCAGCTCCTCAGGCCATATGACGCCACGGAATAGGCAGAGATCAAGGAATGGAAAATTACCCAGCGCCTGCGCAATAATTTACATTCAGTGCCTGCAGGCGCCATCATTGTAATGGGAGAATGCAGGGGCGGCTCCCTACAGTCTTTCTGTGATTGGTTACCTCTCTCAGAATGGTTTCTTCTAGTTCCATCCATTTTGCTGTGAATTTCAAGATTCCATCATTTATTTTTTTCTGCTGAGTAGTCTATTGTGTACGTGTACCACATTTTCTCTATCCGTTCTTCAGTTGAGGGGCATCTAGGTTGCTTCCAGGTTCTGGCTATTACAAATAGTGCTGCTATGAAGATGGTTTAACAGATGTCCTTGCTGTGTGAATGTGCATCTTTTGGCTACATGCCTAAGACTGGAATTGCTGGATCTTGAGGTAGAATGATTCCCATTTTCCTGAGGAATCACCATAATGATTTCCAAAGGAACTGTACAAGTTGGCACTCCCACCAGCAACAAAGGAATGTTCCCCTTTCTCCACATCCTCTCCAGAATAAGTTATCATTGGTGTTTTTGATTTTAGCCAGTCTGACAGGAGTAAGATGGTATCTTAAGAGTTGTTTTGGTTTGCATTTCCCTGATGACTAAGGATGTTCTGTACTTTCTTATGTGTCTTTCAGCCATTTTAGGATCCTCTATTGAGAATTATCTATTTAGCTCTGTCCCCTACTTTTCAATCAGATTATTTGGTGTTTTGGAGACTAGCTTCTTGAGTTCTTTGTAAATTTGAGAGATCAGCCCTCTGTCAGATGTGGGGTTGGTGAATATCTTTTCCCAATTCGTGGGTTGCCATTTTGTCTTGTTGACTGTGTCCTTTGCCTTACAGAAGCTTCTCAGTTTCAGGAGGTCCTATTTATTAATTGTCAATCTCAGTGTCTATGCTACAGGTGTAATGTTCAGGAAGCTGTCTCCTGTACCAATTCCTTCAAGGGTGCTTCCCACTTTCTCTTCTAGGATGTTCAGAGTGGCTGGATTTATGTTGATGTCTTTGATTCATTTGGACTTAAGTTTTGTGCATGGAAGTCTTCTACATGCCAGCATCCAGTTAGGCCAGCACCATTTGTTGAAGATGCTTTCTTTATTCCATTGCATATCTTCAGCTTCTTTGTCCAAAATCAGGCGTTCATACGTGTGTGGGTTAATATCAGGGTTTTCAATTTGATTCCATTGGTCTACCTTTCTACTTTTGTGCCAATACTAAGCTGTTTCCAGCACTATAGCTCTACAATAGAGCTTGAAATCGGGGATGGAGATGTTTGCAGAAGTTCCTTTATTGTACAGGATTTTTGGCTATCCTGGGCTTTTTCTTTCTCCATATAAAATTGAGAATTTTTTTAAGGTCTGTGAAGAATTGTGTTGGGATTTTGATGGGGATTGCATTGAATCTGAAGATTGCTTTTGGCAAGATTGCCATTTTTAGTATGTTGATCCTACCTATCCAAGAGCATGGGAGATCTTTTCATTTTCTGGGATCTTCTTTAATTTCTTTCTTTAAAGACTCTAAAGTTCTTGCTGGACAGATCTTCCACTCATTTGGTTACCCCAAGATGTTTTATGTTGTTTCTGGCTATTGTAAAGGGTGATGTTTCTCTGATTTCTTTCACAGCCCTCTTATAGTCTGCATTAGTAGGGCTACTGATTTTTTTTTTAGTTAATCTTGTATCCTGCCACTTGGGTGAATATGTTTCTCAGCTGTAGGAGCTCCCTGGTAGAGTTTCTAGGGTCACTTATGTAAACTATCATATCATATGCAAACAGTGAAAGTTTGACTTCTTCCTTTCCAAATTGTATCTCCTTGATCTCCTTTTGTTGTCTTATTGCTCTAGCTAGCAATTCAAGTACAATATTGAACAGATATGGAGAGAGTGAGCAGCCTTGTCTTGTTCCTGATTTTAGAGGAATAGCTTTGAGTTTCTCTTTATTTAGTTTGATGTTGGCTGTTGGATTACTGGATATGGTTTTTATTATGTTCAGGTATGTTCCTGTTATCCCTGATCAGTCCAGGACCTTTATCCTGAAGGGGTGTTAGATTTTTTAAAGGCCTTTTCAGCATCTAGTAAAATGATCATGTGGTGTTCTTATTCAGTTTGTTTACATGGTGGATTACATTGTTGGATTTTTGTATGTTGAACCAACCCTGCATCCCGGGGATGAAGCCTACTTGATCATGGTGGATGATTTTGCTGATATGTTCTTGGATTCGGTTTGCCAGTATTTTATTGAGTATTTTTGCATCAATGTTCATGAACGATATTGGCCTATAGTTCCTTGTTTAGTTGTGTCTTTGTGTGGCTTGGGTACCAAGGTAATTGTAGCCTCATAAAACCAATTTGGCAATGGCTCACATGTTTACTACCTGTAAGTATGTAACAATTTTTGTCCATTTATAATAATGACAGTTTGTCCTTTTATATCTTAAAATATTCTCTTTTAAACTGATTCCTAGGCAGGGAAAATCTAGGGAAGACTTACCTGAGTGGTCCTGGCCTTTCTCATCATGGTCATTGAAAGAGGTCTCAGTCTTAATGTTTCTTTTATGCATCAAGTAATTCAGTACCCTCATATTTTTTTTAAAAAAAGGATCAAGGATCATTTCTGGTTTCCCTACACAAATATCCACCACACCTCCACAACAGGAGGGAATTATTCAATATCCTGTTTAGTGTGAGAATAACAAGTTAGTAGAAACTGGTTCATGATGGCTGAGATGGCCACTCATAGTTTTAATACAAACTCAGTAGGGAAAGTGGGGGGGGCAAGATATCAGGAAGGTGGTCAATTATATTGTTTAGGGACCAATAAAATTCACTCTTTGAAAATCTGATTGACGGGCTGGAGAGATGGCTCAGTGGTTAAGAGCATTGACTGCTCTTCCAGGGGACCTGGGTTCAATTCCCAGCACTTACATGGCAGCTTACAACTGTGTGTAACTCCTATTCCAGGTGAAACTTCACCCTCACACAGATATAAATGCAAACAAAACATCAGTTTACATAAAATACAAATAAATAATTTAAAAAAGGAAAACAGATTGTCATGTATCAGGGCCTAAATTTTTCAGAGAAATTAGACAATATTTGATGTTCCATATAAAACATATAAAAATCTACCACAAGTACCTTCATGAAGGTGGGGATAATGAGTTCACTAGACCAAAGATCAATGATAAATAGGTGTTTAATTGGGGAACAGCTTACACAGATAGTAATAAAGGATTGAAGGGATGAAAAGGAAGGGAGACATGGTATGCTTATACTTTCAAAGGAGAAAACAACGCATGGATCAAAAATACAGAAAATTTGAATAAGATCATCAAAGCCAATTCCTCAATAAGTATTCAAGGCTGGTTGCTCCTTGAATCCTTACCACCAAACTCCTGCTAAGGTCAGTGGGAGAACTATCTCTACAAGCGCTTCACAAAATGGGCAAGAAGGAGAATTCATACACATAGGAGAACAAACATAATAAACTCTCTCAATTAGTATTTACCTAAGGGACTGGAACAACTGTAATGGAAAACCTGCTTAATAGCATCTATTAAGTAACTGATTTTCTTTATTTAAATTGAAACCTAACACAGGCTTAGCAAAAAACAAGATTTATATACTATCATTTTACCAACTGACATAATACAGAGTATGTTTTTCCTAACCAAATTTGAGTATTGCATTTTTCTGCTTTTTTAAAAGTTCTATTTTATATGATATATTAAAAGTGACCACATGATTTTACAAAAAAAAAAAAAATGATGCTACAGCACTTCATTCAAGAGTGGCTTGCTAGAGTACATCAAATACTATATCAAGTGAACCATATTGGGAAAGTTTCTAGCAGAACACAGCTACTTGGATGAAAAATTCTTGTCCACAACTATTTGACTCAATTCATCTTGCATCATGTTGCATATGACCTTCTGAAGAATGTGTTCTTTTCTAGTTTAGATAAAAGAACTATGCTTCCGGTATAGGTTTAAAGAGAAATCAGGCGCTAGGGAAGTCTCCAGAGATCTAGAAGGACACAAACTAAACATATAAGCAACAGTAGAGAGGCTGCCTTAAATGTCCTTCCCTGATAAGGAGATTGACGACATAAGAAAGTGTTCAACATCCTTAGCCATCAGGAAAATGCAAATCAAAACAACTCTGAGATACCATCTTACTCCTGTCAGAATGGCCAAAATCAAAAACACCAATGACAGTTTATGCTGGAGAGGATATGCTGCTGGGAGTGCCAACTTGTACAGCCACTTTGAAAATCGGTATGGCAACTCCTCTAGAAAATGGGAATCAGTCTACCATAAGATCCAGCAATTCCACTCTTTGGCATATACCCAAAAGAAGCACATTCACACAACAAGAACATCTGTTCAATGATGTTCATAGCAGCACTATTTGTAATAAGCAGAACCTGGAAGCAGCCTAGATGCCCCACAACTGAAAAATGGATAGAGAAAATGTGGTACATTTACACAATGGAGGACTACTCAGCAGGGTGGGGGATGGACGATGGAATCTTGAAATTTGCAGGAAAATGGATGGAACTAAAAGAAACCATTCTGAGGTAACCCAATCACAAAAAGACGAACATGGTATGTAGTCATTCATGTGTGGATTTTAGACATAGAGTAAAGGATTACCAGCATACAATCCACACTGCCAGAGAAGCTAGTAAACAAAGAGGACCCCAAAAGAGACATACATAGTCCCCTGGAGAAGAGGAAAGGGTCAAGATCCCCTGAGCAATTCGGGAGCACGGGAAGAGGGGGGAGGGAGCTAGGAGAATGAGAAGGGAAGAAGAGGAGGGATGCAGAGGACATGAGGGAGCAGAAAGTTTGAGTCAGGGGAAGAATAGAAGATAACAAGAATGGAGATACCATAATAGAGGGAGACATTTTAGGTTTACAGAGAAATCAGGCACTAGGGAAATGTCTGGAGATCTACAAAGATGACACCAGCTAACAATCTAAGCAACAGAGGAGAGGCTACCTTAAATGCCCTCCCTTGATAATGAGATTGATGTGCCACCCAATAGCCCTCATCCAGCAGCTGGTGGAAGTAGAAGCAGACACCCACAACTAATCACTGAACTGAACTGGAATCCAGATGCAGAGAAGGACGAGTGAAGAGCAAAGGGGTCCAGACCAGGCTGGTGAACCCCACAGAAACAGCTGACATGAACATCGGGGAACTCTTGCTCCCCAGACTGACAGCTGGATACCAGGATGGGACTGATCCAGACCCAGGAACATGGGTTTCAGGGAGGAAACCTCTGAAATCTACGGGACCTCCTGTACTACATCAGTGCTTATCCCTAGCATAGGAATGAACTTGGATGCCCATTCCACATAGAGGTATCCCCCCTGCGCCAAGACACACAGGGGTGGGCATAGGCCCTATCCCAAAAGATACAATAGATTCTGATGACACCTATGGAAGGCCTCACCATCCAGGGGGAGCAGAAGGGATATGTGATAAGTAGGGTTTTAGTTGGGGGGTTGGTAGGGGAGGACAGGAGCGAGAGGGAACTAGGATTGTCATGTCAAACAATCTTGTTTCTAATTTAAATAAAAAATCTGAAAAAAGGGAAAATTAAAAAAATAAATAAAAACACTAAAAGAAAATGCACTAACAATATTAATTTGGTTCCTAATCGATTACCCAGCTTTTCTATTTCCAGCATCCCCTGATTCTGTGTTTTCTTTATAGTTTCTAATTCTGCTTTCAAACCGTGAACTGATGAAGTTTTTGCTTCACTTGTTTGGTTCTTTTTTCTTGGCTTTCTTTAGATTCCTTAAGAGATTTGTTTATTTTTTGAATTTTCTGGTTTGTCTTTTCCTCCATTTCATGTTATTTTTTGCTTGTTTTTTCTTCTATTTCTTTAAGGGATTTTCTTGTTTCCTCTTTAATGGTGTCTATCATCTTCATAAGATAATTTTTTGCTTGTTTGTTTTTCGAGACAGGGTTTCTCTGTGTAGCTCTGGGGCCTATCCTGGTACTCACTGTGGAGAACAGGCTAGCCTCAAAATAACAGAGATCCACCTGCATCTGCATCCCGAGTGCATAAGATATTTTTTAAGGTCCATTTCTTCTTCATCCTTTGCGTTGGGCTTTTAGAATCTTGCTGGTGTGGAGTCCCTAGACTCTGGTGGTGTCATATTTTTTTTTCTGTTGTTGAGTGTGTTCTGATTCTGTCATCTTCCTATCCCTTCTTCCAGTGGCTGCAGGTGGGGTGTCTCCCTCTCTCAGGCGGCAGGCAGAGAGCAGAGGTAGGACAAAGTTGAGGTGTGTCTGGACTCAGGGTGGGCCTTCCGGTCTGGGCAGGTCTACTCTTGTCCAGGGGGAGTCTCAGGAAGAATCAAGCAGGGGGTGATGAGGTTGGTTGAGGGCAGAGCAGTGCCCAGACTCACCTCAGGCACAGGGGGCAGAGGGCAGAGGGGGGCAAGTGTCCGGGGCAGTTCTGAGAGAGACTTTTCCTACACTCAGAGACCCAACAGTATTTCTTTGACCATGACCCAGACATCTTCTGCCACATCCTCAATTTCTACCACACAGGGAAGCTTCACTATCCTCGCCATGAGTGCATCTCTGCTTATGATGAAGGATTGGCCTTCTTTGCCCTCATCCCAGAAATTAGTGGCAACTGCTATTATGAGGTGTGCAAACACCTCAGGTGGCAGAATGAAGAGTGCCTGCAGGGTGATGCGGACACTGACAACACAAGAAACAGTGCATTGCTCACCATGACTGCTAGGCAGAGGGTCTGGTGGGGCTTGGAGAACTCTCACACTAGCACCATGGCCCTGCTGTTCTGCTATGTGACTGGGTTCTTCATTGCAATCTCAGCCATTGCAAAAGTGGTGGAAACAGTTCCATGTGGGTCTAGCCCAGGCCACATAAAAGAACTGCCTTGTAGGGAATGGTATGCAGTGGCCTTCTGCTTGGATACCACCTGTGTCATGATCTTCACATTTGAGTACTTATAACACCTAGCCACAGCACCTAGGCATTATCATTTTGAGCTCAGTGTTACAAGTATCATCGATGTGGTGGCCATCCTGCCGGAATACATTGGGCTGGTCATGACAGATAATGAGGATGTCAGTGGAGCCTTTGTCACACCCCCAGTCTTTTGAGTCTTCTGGATCTTTAAGTTTTCCTGGCACTCTCATGGCCTGCATATCCTGCGGTACACACCGAAGAACTGCACCTCAGAATTGGGCTTCATGCTCTTTTCGCTCACTATGGCTATCATCAGTTTTGCTGATGTTATGTTTCACGCACAAAAGGGGTCTGCAGAAAGCAAGTTCACCATCATCCCTGAAGCCTTCTGGTACACCATCATCACCATGACAACACAGGGGTAGGTGCCATTGTAGGAAATGGGATGCAGATTGGACATGGGTGGGTTGATTGTGAGTCTTGGGGTTTCCTGATAATTGAGAGTGGCTGAATATTTCTCTCAGTGGATTTATGAAAGCACTAATAATTTGGAAAAATTATTTGGATCAGTGCAAAGGGAATGCCAAAAAGATAGAAAGTACCAGGGAGTTGCAGGCAAATATTAAGTATTAATACCAGAAAGTGACCCAAGTATAAGATTACCAGACTAATTAATAGCTACAGATGACATGGGTTTAAAACCTAAGAACCCTATCTTATTTTATATAAGTATAAAACTGTAGATATAATTATCAAAATAGTTCATATATTATTATATATATTAATATATCAGTAAGTTATCATTTTCATTTTCATTATGGCTAATAGGTTATATATAGAATATTACACCTGAAAGTGGTCAACTATATGAAATGCATATTTTGGTTTGTTGACAAGAGTTCTTGAACCTCTTTTTTATCACCTGTGAAGACCAATAATGATTAGGTAACTCTTCAAATGTGAAGTTTAGAAACTGATCATCAGGAAGATTAAATAACATCTCAGGAAAACTGAGCCTGCATGTTATGTAGCCACTCAGATTTCTTGAAATTCTGTCCCTTGTGTCTTGAGGAAATGAACATTTTGGAATTTGGCATTTTGTAAGCAGATGTGAAACAGAAAAGAAGTGTTAGGACTTTCACCACATAAATTCAATTTTGTTTGGACTCACTGATACAATACAAGTAAACATGAAGGTGAGAAATGCAAAGATTTGAACACAGTGTTGGAATACTGGGGAAGAAAATGCAGTGGGGGGGGGGGTAACTGATAATTCCTGCTAAATTAGGCCAAATCTAGGAAGAAGTAATCAAAACTAGGAACAAGTCCCTAACTCAACCTCATACAACTATAACATAGATAGATTATAACAGTAATGGAAAGGAGAAAGGGAAGGCTTGTGGATACCATGAAAGTTAACAAATACAAAAGTCCCAAGCACTCTCAACTTCACAGACAAATATATATTGAGTGCGATGTGGTGTGTTCGTGTGTGTGTGTGTGTGTGTGTGTGTGTGTGTGTGTGTGTGTGTGTGTGTGTGTGTGTGTGTGTGTTGTGTGTGTGTGTAAAACCATGTGTGTATGCACATGCTTAATAACAGTTCACAAGCATCACTCTGGATCTACCTGCCCAGATCTACCTGTAATTTACCAAAATTCTTCCATGCCTGACTTTTTATGTTGGTTCTGATATTCTTTTCCTGTAATACTAACATTTTAGCAACTAAATCATTTTTCCATCCTGATATATTGTGGTTTTCATGTACTTTGCTATTGTGTTTCTGCATATAGGAAAAAAACCCACAAGTATATCCCCCATTTGTTAGGGAATCTCCAAAAACCAGTTGTCCTTTTCTTTGTTATATCAGCATTCTATTTAATCTGTCAGTTGGAATTTCCCATGTGAAACACCACACCCCATCTGCACTAGCAAAAGCACAGCTTACCTTACCTTATCCTGAAAATGAGTGCCTTTGCACAAGCAGACTTGCCAAGTTATTATTTATTCAAACTTAATTGTGAATAAGTAAGATGAGACAAAGATAACCATTATTTAGTAATATTCCTTACTCTAATATATAAATTTACTGAGTGTGAATTAAATACATAGTGTTTAAGAGCCAGCATTTTTGGAAGTACAAATGCATACCTCATATAAAATTACATCAAATTGAACAAATTGAATCTAGAGACTGAGCATATGGATTCCAGTGCTATAAAGTGGAAAAGAAATACTTTATAAGGAAAAAGGAAGCAGAAGCAGACACCAACAGCTAAACACGGGTCTGAACTCCTGGAATCAAGTTGCTGAGAGGGAGGAGTGATGAGAAAAGTCATGAAGACCAGGTTAAAGAAACCCATATGAATGGCTGGACTGAAAAAGGGGGAGCTGTGGACCCCAGACTTATAGATAGCAAACCAGAATAGGACTGAACCAGGCCCATGAATGTGGATGTCAATTCGGATGTCTGGACAATCTATGGGGCCTCTGGTAGTGGATCAGTATCCATAATACTCGAATGGACTTTGGGAGCCATTCCACATGCAGATATCCTCTTGGCCTACATACACGGGGGAGTTCATTTTTAAAGATAACCATTATTTAATAATATTTATTACTCTTATATATAAACTTACTGACTGTGAATTAAATTCTGGCTAAAAAATATACCCAAAGCAATCACTGTTGATATCTGGACTTTCCCTCTTCCCAGGTCCTGGACAACCTGACCTTGCTCTTGCACCTAACTCCATTCCATTTTCTGCCCTGTTCTTCTTAACACCCACACTTCTCCAACAATATCTTGGTCCTGTGCCACTCCCACCTGCCTGTCACTCCCTGAAAGTCCTCTCCTGGGCCAGTGCCTGCTCCTGAAGGAACCTTTCCTGGTTGTGAGACCACTATCCAGTTAATAACACTCCTAGATGTTGTGAAATCTAAGCTGGTATCTCATTCATGGAAGGTCTGGAAGAAGTCTCCTACAGTCTTTGTAGAAGATATTGGAAAGTGTCGCTTTCCTTCTACCTTATTGAAGAGTTAGAGAAATATTAGTGAGAATGAGGCCTTCATTGGGGCATAATCTAACTCTATCACATCATTTGGGACAGGTCCTATGTCCACCCCCATGTATCTATATTTAGAGAGTATCCCTCCATAGGGATTGGACTCCCAAAGACCATTTGTGCACTAGAGATAAATATAGATGTCACTGCCAGATATCCCATAGACTGCCCAAGAACCCCAGCTGGCAGTGACATTCATAGGACCTGGGTTGGGCCTATGCTGGTTCCCTAGCTGACAGCTAGGGTCTCTGAGCACCAACTTTTCTGGCCAGTTGTTTTGTGGGTTTCCACAGCATGGTATTGACCCCTTTGCTCATTACTCATCCATCTCTACAACAGGATTCCAGGAGTTCAACATAGTGCTTGGCTGTGGGTATCTGCTTCTGCTTCCATCAGCTACTGGATGACGTCTCTATGATGGCATTTAAGATGTTATCAATCTCATTTTATTGTAATGATATTGCCTGATCGCACTTTCACTCAGGACAGACTAGAAAGTGTACAGACACAAGTCAGTCCTTCATAAACCATGTATTTTTACAACTCTGATAGAGAAGTGCAGGGATTTCCCTGCGCAAAGGGCACAGAACAACCAAAGACTTCTCTGCCCCTGCACAGAAACACAGGACCATATGCTGTATGTCAGTCCTGACTTTTATCCTTAAAATGCAAGGTCTGACACACACATATGGGTAAGTATCACATTCATTAATTGGTAGCCTTCCATAAAGCCCCCCACACACACACACATACACAAATAGATATCAGGGCGTGTTAAGTTCCAAATCCTGAAGAGTCAATTATATACACACAAATAAAGGGGAGATATAGGGGGAGGGAGAGGGAGAGCAAGAAGAGGTAGAAACAGAGCCCATGAGGACAAGAGAAAGGCGGGTGTTGGGTCAAGTAGGAGTCTCATCAACAATAGTCAAAGCCCCTCCCCCATAGTAGATCATGATGCCAGGTCCTGATACATTTCCCATTCCCTCACAACCAAATCCCTCTACACAGGGCAAGGGGTCAGGTCCTTCAAGGTGTCCACAGCTTTACAGCCACAGTCTCCTCTTGAAGAGTCTGGAGTCAGATACTGCTCAGAATTCCTTCTTCTGTAGATACTGACAAACATATGCAAGTACACACATGGGAGATGACAGGTCCTAAGAGATTAACCCTACCTAACATGTAATGTAACTGAATTTGGGCCCTCGAGGAACACATACAAATACACCACACACGCACACACACACACACACACACAGTGCAAGTTTTCTGTCCATGCTAGGTATAAATGTCCATGAAAATACTCTGTCAGCCATGTGTTGGTGGCAAACGCCTTTAATCCCAGCACTCAGGAGGCAGAGGCAGGCAGATCTCTTTGAGTTCAAGGCCAGCCTGGTCTCCAGAGTAACTGTCAGGATAGGATCCATATCTACACAGAGAAACCTTGTCTCAGAAAATCAAAAAAAAAAAAAAGAACCAAAGAAAAGAAAATACTGTCTCCATATCTCTGTCTCTGTATTTCCCTCTCTGTCTCTCTCCAACACACACACACACACACACACACACACACACACACACACACACACACACACACACACATACATGTATTCAGGCAGGCCACTACACACTCATTCAGAACTGCTAGATATCTTTCCATTCAACCAAAGCCGCACTCTGGCAACCAAATGCGGGTCCTTCCAGCTCTTCTGTAGTAAAACCCTCACACAATACCTATTTCTACCAGTTATTTTCTCTTTCATGGACCAAAATCCCACATATATCAGGATTCAGCTCCCTTTTTCTGTAAGTAAAACCATCACAGAATGCATTGCTATGTCTTTTGCTACCAGGTAATTCAGGAATTTTCTCCTGCACAGCCAAAACGACACATAGAGCAGGATTCCTCTGCTGCTAATTATCCCCTACCCTAGAGCCAAAAGACCTAAAAAAATACAAGCCACATATCAGTCCTTTTTGATAGCATTTTCCCTACAGCAAAACTGTCCACTGAAAGGATAGGGTCTGCCTAAGACTGAAGCAGGATGGGGGTATCACTCGGGAGACCCAGGCAGTCTATGGGCCACTGGTAATGTAACCAGGATTTATTCATGGTGGATGAATGGGATTTGGGAGCCCATTCCCTAGGGAGGAATACTCTCTTAGCCTAGACACATGTGGATTTCAGTTTTAAAGATAACTATTGTTTAATCATATTCATTATTCTAGTATATAAAATTATTGTGTCTTAAATATTAGTTACTAAATATACCCAATGTAATCACGGTGGATATCTTGGCTTTTACCTCACCCCTTGCCATGGGCTACAGGACCCTGTTCCAACACCTAACTCCTCTCCTTCTTGTGCCCGTTGGATTCTCGTCAGCACCCACTCTGAACCATCCTTTTCTTAGGCCCCTGCTTCTCTCACCAGCCTATCACTCCCTGTCAGCCCTCTGCAGGGCCTGTGCCTTCTACTTTGGGAACCTTTCCTGTTTGTGGGTCCTCTGTAATTTTCTGGCTCTCTCTCTGCATTAGGATGGCTTTTATCTAGGCTACCTTTTAGCCCCTGGATCCATTTTAGACAGATGGTTACTCCTCACATACAGCTGTCAAACGTTGCATGTCTATATTGTGTATGGTTTAGGTGGCTGCATAAAGACTCTGCATGCAGAAACCAGCAACCACCACATGAAATCCTCCCTTAGCACCACTTTCCAACTATTCCCACTCCTAGATGTTGTGAAATCTTGCTGGTTTCTCATTCATTGGAGGTAGGACCTGTGTCATTGCCATGCTCGGGCAATCTGATAAGAGTTGTCATATAACATCTGATCAGTCACCCTCCAAGATATTACTTATTTGTATAAGTACATTCATTTAGATACAATATTTCCTCTAGAATATGCTGACCCCAAACTCTCTATGTAGCTAAGGAAGTCCTAGAATTTCTGTTCCTTCTAAATCCCATGGGAGCTGGGATTACAGGCATATGCCACTAACCCTGATGAATGAGGTCCTCAGAATTGAACCCATGGCTGCTTCTGTGCTCAGAAAACAGCTCTGGCTCTTTGTTTTGTTGTTGTTTTGAAGGGTCCCATTAGCTCGTGTGGTGTTCTAAGCTTGTTTCATCCCAGTGAGAAGTCTAAGGAAGTATCCATTAATCATCCATGTTAAATCTGCTCAGCTAATGTCTGGAAAAAATGAAAACCCTACATTTAATTAGAAGTTCTTGTTCTCACTGCATATCTGGCTAAGGTAATGCATGTTTGGTATTGTAAACCCAGAGAGGCTTGGTTGGAGTGGCCATGGACTAGAGAGCAGAAGAAAAATTCTACTTCCATTTTCTTATACCAATGCATTATCTAATTGTATTCCAAATGTATATCCTTGTACACAGAGATAAATAGAGCAGTTGACTGTCATCAAGGTACCTTCCTTTTGAAATACCAGACTATTACCTAGACCCACAGATGATCAAAATACAGAGAAGTGAGGATGCCATGCTAAAGCTAGACCTCAGAAAGGGCAATTAGGTGTTTTATGGGACAGGTTAGTGCTTCCTCTCAATAAGGTGGTTACAAATGTAATACAATTATGACATCAGCAATTCACATGAAAATAAAATCAGGGTCAGTTCCACATGGAACACTACCAAAAGTGTTACAGGTTATCAGTACCTGTGAAGACAGGGAGAATCAGTCTCCTCCAGGGACAAGTTCCCACTTGGGTTGTTCAGTACCCTGTAGCCCATTCTGCATTCCCATACAAATGAACAAACTAAATATATTCAGAAGGTTAGAAATATATGTGTCTATGTATGAGCACAAAACCACCTATATACATGTATTTAACTCAATAAAGGGTTCATGTTTGGGGCTCACATGGGATAAGCTGAGGCACAAGTAGGAAGGAAGTTGGCATGAGAGACTAGATGTAGTATTTATGTGTGAAGTTTTTAAAAAACACACAAATCCAAACAATCTTCGAAGAACTAGTTGCAGTTTAGGCAGGAATACTGGGTAAACGTAAAAGGTACACCCAGGAATTTGAGGACTAGTTTACCCAGTGATTGACAGTGTTCTCCTAAAGTATAACAAAACAAACAAATAGAATAAATTTGAAATGGTTCTACAACTGAGAAATAGAAATTTTTGAATCAGAATGACACACCACAAGAGCAGTGGAAAAAGTGCAAAGTTGATGAGGGAAAGGATCGTTTGGTTTGGTTAGGTTTTCTATTGTTTTAATTTCAGAGTATTGATGATCAGTGTAGGCAAATTAAGCCATGACTAGCTAATGATGCAGTTTCGTGTAGACAAAGTAAACGGGTGAACATAGACCTAAACACTTGTATTAAACTAGAGATGGTGCTCCAAGAGAAAGGTAAGCATGCATTGATGGTCTTGAGATTCAATCAGAGCCTGAATTTTTATTTCTGACTATTAGTTCTTTGAAGGCAGAAATTAATGAGGTCCTGTCGATGTTCCATTTATGGGTGATCACAAGTCACCAGTTCACACATCTTGCCTGAAGACCGTTTCCCTCAGGACAGACTAGAAACAATCCAAACACCATCAGACCTTCAGAAACCAAGTATTTTCTCAATTTAAATGAGACCTAGAAGGGAAGTAGTGGGGAGAGATGCTTACTGGCTGGGCTGTGCACTAAAGGCAGAGAGAAAACAAAGCCTTCTGCCCTAAGCTTGTTGTCACAGGATCCCCACCTGTTGTCCACGTTTCAGGTATGTGCCAGTTCACCTTAGAGCAGATACAAGTGTTGTGGCTTCTCCTGACCAATGATGGAGTCCTGATTGTCATCTCAATGAGACTGGCTCAGAACTGTACCTGTCACAAATCAAGTCACAGATCAGGATGTACAAGCCACAAGAGGTCCATGGTGAAGAGACAGTTGGTGCCAGTCTTTCAAGTGAAGGCAGAGCTTTCACTTCCCTGACACCAGTGCCAGAGGCAGTGTGCACAGACAATGCTCAAGGCGCGAATTTGGAAGAGCATTTTCTGCTCGATTCAAGAAACACCAGGTACAGTCTCATTGGCTGCTGTCTTCCAGGGCTATTTTGCTTTCATGGCCCCAGAATGCTCTATTTGACCTAAACACTTTGGAGTGTGGATTGGGCCACTGGACATTGTTCCTATTGGCTGACTCATCAGGAACCTGAGCCTGGATTCTAAAACTGCCAGTTCTCCTTCTCTTTTGTCTAAAGAGTTTTTGGTGGCTGAGACAATGAGGCCACTTTCCACAATATTGTGAACCATCCCAGGGAGACTGCTGTTCTATTCCTTGAACTCGGTGTCCTATCTTGTATCCCCCCCCCCTTTTTTTGGTTTGTGAGACCAGGTTTCTATTTGTAGCCTTGGAGCCTGTCCTGAAATTCTCTCTGTAGTCCCAGCTGTCCGCAAACCCACAAAGACCTGCCTGCCTCTGCCTTCCAAGTACTGGGATAAAAGCATTCATCACCACCTCCAGTCATGTTACCTCAAAATTCACATTTTGAGACTGGCATGTCACACACAACAAAGTCATCTTCATTTGCAACTGTTTTCTGGAAAATAACTAAATTACACTCTTGAGGCTAAGGCTTTTTACCTTATATACTCATTTTTTTCATTTTTTTTTTTTGCTTGTTGTTTTGTGTATTTTATTGACCCAGGGTTTCTATGTGAGCTTTGTACCCTTACTCGTGGCACTTACTCTGTAGTCCAGTGTGATGTAGAACTTACAGAGATCAGTTTGCCTCTGCCTCCCAAGTGCTGGTATTAAAACCTGTGCCTCCATTGCCTGGACACTTCCATTCATATGTATCATCTGTAAGTTTTTCAATTGGAACTGTCTCCTTGTTGTTCAGGCAAAAACTCACCTTGAGTGTGAACATGGCCTTGTTTATATTCTGTTGAAATTTCTGAATGTTTCAAGTGATTTCAATAAGGATTATCAGGATCAGTTGTATAAACTGTTGATTTATAGTCTCTGCCTCTTTTATTGTTAGGGTAATTTGTTCTGTTTATTCATTTTGCTCAGAGTTATTTATTTGTCTGTGCACAACACACCTCTCTGAAGTCAGAGAAAAACTGAGGGTTGGATGTCACTGGTTTTTTTTTTTCCCTAACATATGGTATTAAGGAAAGAAAGCTCTTGTCACCAGTCTGGCAGAATTCTCCTACTGACTTTGGAGAAGATAGTGGAAACCGTCTCTTTAATTCTCCCTTATTGAATAGTTGGAGAAATATTATGTCAACTCTTATTGAAATCAGGTTGAATGCATACATCCATATATCATAACAGTCTTTTATTCCTTTTGACATTTCATCATTGAAAATCTTTTAAAATACATTTTTACTTATTATACACAATCTTGTTTTACAAACCAATCCCCACCTCCTCTCCCTCCCATCCTCCCATGTCCATCACCATTCCCCCATCCACACCCCAGGTAAGATGAGGCCTCCATTGACGGATAAGCTGATTTGGCACATCATTTGGGAAGGGTCTTCCTCCCCCCAGCCCCCGCCATGTATCTAGTGTATCTCTCTTGAGAGCCCCTCCCTACATAGGAAATTGTCTCCCAAAGACCATTTTGCACTAGGGAAAAAATATTGGTTCCACTGTAAGATGTCCCATAGCCTTCCCAAGGCCCCCAAATGATACCTGATTTCAGGTTGCCTGAATTGGTCCTATACTGGTTCCCCAGATGTCAGCTGGGGTCTCTGAGGTCCAACTTGCCATAAAATTTTTAAAATTGGAAAAATACATAAAAATTAAAGCACTCAGTGTCAGACTCTAGAAGTTTGATCTAGCCTAGTTAACTAAATCAGGTAAAACTAAATTTTCTTCTTGCCTCTCTATAGGTCATTTATCTGATGGCTGTTAAGCTTAAAGGAATCCCCCATAGGAAATGGGAATCACAGAGATAATGTACAGATTGAGTCAGATATAATGAACGCTAAATCCTTAGAAAATAGGTGGTCTACAGAAAGCCAAAAGGCAATATGTCTCTCCTACACATACTTCCATTTATTTATTTTTATTATTTTTTTATATATTTGAACAGCCGTCCTATGAAGACACTGCTAACCCCATACAGAAGAACTGATTCTATGGTCCTGGTTCAAATAAGTATGTGGCTAGTCTTATTGTATTGAGAAGCTTATGATTTCATTTTCATGTCTAAAGCACAAGGAGTTAGACTATTGATGTAAACTGATGTGCAATCATCCTGTCGTATCTATATTCAATATGAGCTAGTCTACAATTTTATGCATATCTTGGTGTGTTGTCGAGAGTTCTCAAAGATCTTTATTATTACCTGTCAAGACCAATATTGAATAAGTAACTCATCAAATGGAATGTTAGAAACTGATCATCAGGAAGATTAAATAATATCCCAGGAAAACTGAGCCTGCAAGTTATATTGGCAATATTCTTTCAGCAGTGTCTCAGAAAGAATCATTAGAACAAATGTTTGAAAGAGTGAAGGAAGTTCTGCCTCATTGGGTGTTACAGATTGCCCCAGAAAAGATACAAACAAAAGATTCTATTAATTATTTAGGTTACAAAAGAGAATTACAAAGAATCAGACTTCCAGAGGTACAAATTAGAAGAGAAAGTTATCAAACCCTTAATTGTCTTCAGAAACCACTAGGGGCAATTTCTCAACTGCAGACAATAATAGGTGTGGAAGGACATGACTTAAAGCATTGAAGACTGGCCCTTAAGGGGGACAAGGATTTAAACAATCCAGGAGTAATAACGCTGAAGCAGAAAAAGAATTACAATGGGTGGAAAGCAGAATACTGAATGCACATTTAGATCATGTAGACTCTAATCTAGACTGTATTCCAGTCATATTACCATCCAGAGAATACCCATCTGGGATTCTGATGCAGACAGAAGATATTGTATTGGAATGGATATTTCTGCCACATACACAGAATAAAAAGCTAAAGACATACATAGAAATGTTTTCTATTTGATTCTAAAGGAAAATTAAGTCTTCATCAACTGACTGGAAATGATCCAGCAGAAATTATAAGACCTTGAAATAATGAGAAAATTTCTTCCTTATGGTAGAACAATGAATACTGGCAGATAGCTCTTACTGACTTTTTGGAAAAAATTAGCAACAATTATCTCAAAACTGACAGAATTAAATTCATAAAAAAGACAATCTGGATCCTTCCTCATATTGTAAGACAAACCCTTATTTCTGGAGTTCTTACCTTCTACACTAATGCCAACAAATCAGGCAAGCAGGTTATAAAGCAGGTGAGGAAAGTAAAGTAGTTCAAACTCTGTATGCCTCTGTACAGAAGAAAGAATAATATGCAATTCATATATATATATATATATCACATATCAGATCCCATATAGGTCTGCCAGGCCCACTAGCATAAGGGAATAATGAGATTAATCACTTATTATTAGGAAATGTATTAGAAGATTCAGAATTTCATAAGAAATGTTATTTAATTAAGAAAAATTTGAAAAAGGACTTCTCCATCACTTGGCAACAAGCCAAGGAGATAGTGAGAAACTGTCCTACCTGGTTTTTTTATAATCTAGCTCCATTGTCAGCAGCCTGTAACCCTAAGGGATTCGGAAAAATGAGGTTTGGCAGATGGATGCCTTTCACTTTGCAGAATTTGGAAATTTAAAATATGTGCATCATACTACAGACACATTTTCAGGCTTCCAAAGGGGTACTGCTCTTAGCTCTGAAAAGGACGATTCTGTCATTACACACCTGCTAGAGGTTATGGCTGTTATGACTACACCTGCACAAATAAACCTGACAATGCTCCAGCATGTGTATCCACTAAATTGGAACATTTTTTCAAATTTTATAACATAAAGCACGTGACCGGTATACCACACAGTCCCACAGGACAAGCAATGGCAGTGAGATCTAACAGAACACTAAAGGAAATGCTCTATAAACAGGCTGTTGGAACAAAACCCCCCAAACATAAGTTACATAATGCCCTATTAACACTAAACTTTCTTGACGGTAATGAGAATGGAAAAAAAAAAAGCTGCAGAAAGACACTGGACTAAGGAATAATACTGCTGAACTAATTCAGCCTGTGTACTTCAAAGATGTACTACTTCTGTATGGAAACCAGGACATGAGGGACACTGGGGAAGGGGTTTTGCCTTTGTTTCCACAGGAGAAGAAAAACTTTGGATACCCTCAAACTTGATCAAGATTCAAGTTGAGAATGAAAAACCCATTGACAAGGAGAAATGACAGGTATTCTTCAAATGTATATCTCATAAACTAGATGAACACCTCACAAAGGAAAGGGAAGTCTTTTGTTTTTCTTTTCACAGGAAATCTCATCTCCAGAAGTCAAAGGACATTACATGAGGAACAGAGAAGATAGCTATAACCATCCTACAAAAGAAAATTGTCATATGTTAAAATTTCATAAATGAATCTACACCTATTTCTCTTTGTTTCCTAGACCCCATTCAATTAAATCAAAGCTGGATTTAGAGTTGGATTTGGCTTTCCTCCTCTAAATCCAAGCACATTGTTAAAATAAACTTCAGAGTGCTTTATGTTAAGAATCCTATTGATGTAATACAGAATAAGCAAAAATTGGGAATGTCACTTGTCCTTCTTGACTCTCATAATTGTGATTTTCCCATTGTTAACTTTCCCGGTATGCATCCATATACAAGTAAAAGTCTGTCACATTATTTAGGGAAGGACCTAGGCACTCTTCCATGTATTTCGGCTGACATAGTTTCCCTCCATAGAGAATGGGCTCCAAAATTACATCCGTGCAGTAGGCATAAACACTGGTTCCACAGCAGAGCCCCCATAGTCTGCCCAGGACTCCTAACTGGCACCCACATTCAGAGGGCTTGGTTTGGTCCAATGTTGGGTCCCCAGCTTAAAACAGGAGTCCCTTGCTCTCACTAGGTCAGGTCAACTGTTTCTGTAGGTTTCATGGAGCTGTATTATTACTTACAAATGCCTACCCTTCATTTGCCTTGTTTCTATCCATCATTTCTAACTTGAGTTATCAAATTTGTATTTATCTTTTGCCTCTGGCTTTTTACCTTTCTTTATTCTGTATGTCTTTCTTTCCTTCTTACTCTCTTGCCTGCCATGTGGCTGGGTGCCTGTCCCCTTGTGTCCTCCTCTCCTTCTCCTTTTCTCAATCCTCACTCTTTTCTAGACCCTATGTTTCTCTTCCTATTTATTCTCTCTCTTAATTAGACCAATCAGGTTTTTCAGAAATGTAAAGTAACTCACCTTAACATAGTCCAACAAATGCAACATTAAAGACTACAACACATGAAGGTGGGGTTTAAATGAGTCCACAAGACCCAAGATTAATGATAAACAGGTATTTTTTAGTGAAGTACTTACACAAATAATAGGAAATAACTGCTCTGGTCATCCTGCTGTAGAGTGCTTTCACCACGACCCAAGAGAGTCAGCCATCTCTTCCTATTCCTTATAAGGGTTCACCTCTGCTCACTTGAAACTGTACCCATAGGATGTGGACACTAATGTAATTTCACTGGAAAACTAAGATGCGACTGCAGATATATCTTTGTGTCACTAAAAAAAAAAATATTACACAGCATAAATGAACATAACACATATATTTTTTTGTTTTTCGAGACAGGGTTTCTCTGTGTAGCTTTGGAGCCTGTCCTGGCACTCTCTCTGGAGACCATGCTGGCCTTGAACTCACAGAGATCGGCTTGCCTATGTCTCCCGTGTATTGGGATTAAAGGCATGCGCCACCAATGCCTGGCGAACATAACACATCTTAAACACAACAATAGGGCAGGTATGGGTGGTATGTGAAGAGGAGGTGAAGATGAAATTCAAAGTCAGTGTTGGGAGAAGGGGCCAACAACAGCTGCTCCATGCCATTCAGGTCTTGTTTTATTTTATTTATTGAGTGATTCATTTGCGTGGTTGTTTGTTTATTTGCATTCTTACATATTAACTAGAAAATCAGCATTCTTGCTCATTAATTAATTTTATAAAATAACATCCAAAGGTAGAGAGATGGCTCAGATGTTAAGAACATTGTCTGTTTTTCTAGAAGTCCTGAGCTCAATTCCCTGCAACCACATTGTGGCTCCCAACCATCTATAAAGAGATCTGGCGCCCTCTTCTGGCCTGCAGTGCAGGCATACCGGAAGGCAGAACACTGCATACATTATATAAGAACAGACTAACTAGCTAAATAAATGAACAAATACTAAAAGCTGTCAAGAAGTAACAGTAACAAATTCATCAGCCCTTATTTAGCACTGCCTATGAAATGACACCATTTTAGTGAGACAACTCTAGGTATGCAGGCCACATTGATTTTTAAATCTTTGTATCTTCAACCTTTCTCATATTCATAACCATAGTGCTTCATAACCAAACTTCTTGAGAGTTTGGAGTTACTGGGATAATCTTCCCTGAAACCATATATTTCTTTAATAAGTGAAACTTTTCAGTAAAATAACCAAAGATTGTATATCATATGTTGGTGCACAGAAATTTTTAGTTCATTTAATTTGAATATTAACTTTCAGATATGACATGTATGGTATTGGAAATTTAAGCATACAACACCATACTGCCTCAGAAACACAGTATTTCCAGCCAGTGTGTATTAAGCTTTTTCTCTGGTCATTTAATGTTCTTGAAATTGGAGTTGGTTGGTAGATGTTAGTGAATGCAGTTGACAAAGACCAGCCATGTTAATTAGCATGTGTTGGTGCACAACTACTTTTCACAACGTATATTTCTCTGTATGTTAGTATTGAGAGTTAAAACTTTTCCTTCAGAACACTCAGACAAACAGTATAGGAAATATGTATAATTTTAAAAATAATAACAATGAAAGAAAATGGAAGTTTACCTCAGTGGTAGAATATATCCTTTTGTATATATATAATATTGACTCGAATCCTCAGTATACATATGTGAGATAGAGAGATGGATAGACAGAATATATATGACAGATAGACAGACAGACAGACAGACAGACAGACAGACAGATAGATAGATAGATAGATAGATAGATATGGTTACGTATTGGTTTTGTTTTTTCTCTGTCACTGTGATCAAGAATCAGACAGACACAAACTGAGTTTGAAGTGCTTGATTCCAAAGATTGTATTTTCAAAGGATTTTGATCATGGTTATTTGTTCCACCGAAAATGGGAAGAACATCATGGTGACAGTTTGTTTTCTCTGCTTCATGTTTGTGGTCCAAGATGTGAGCTTTCAGTATCCTGTTCCAGCTGCCATGTCTGCTTGCAGACATTACAGACTCCAAGCCTATGTAACAATAAGAAAAATCATTCCTTTCATGTGTTGCCTTAGTCATGGTGTTTTATCACAGCAACAGAGGAGTAACTAATTTAAGAGGTCACTTGATTTTAATCACCATCATCTCCCCTGACAATCTCTCTCTCTCTCTCTCTCTCTCTCTCTCTCTCTCTCTCTCTCTCTCTCTCTCTCTCTCTTTCTCTCTCTCTCCATAAACAATGATAATTTTCAGATATTTTAAAAATTATATGTTTTTCTATCTATGATTCCATGTGAGTTTTTCAGGTAATAAAACTACAATGTGTATGAAAATTTGACTTTTTTCTGAAATTTCATAAAAAATTTATTTGGGAATATATACACTATTTTCCAATCTGTGAATTAAACATGAATGTTGATTGAATAGAAAGTATTTGAAGAGTGTATCAGGAAAATACAAGCAATTGTTTCAAGTTGCTAGTGGCAAAGCATTTAAGAATAAGTAATCATAAAAAAAAAGAATAAGTAATCATTTGTGATGAATTTAGTATATTTATATCAAGAGAAATTAGGAATAAATAGTCATTCTAAAGTTCACCCTCACTGCATAGAAAGAGACTTCCAGTTACTTCCTTACCACTTCCCTAAAGAATATCTCACTCAAGACAGCTACTCCCTCACATGGCAAAATGCCCATTGTCTCCATGCTTACAGCATGACTTCAGTGTCCAAGGAGCCTTTTGATTCTTTGATTTTATTCTAATTATTTCTTCAAATGAAAGGAACAGGAAAAGAGACACTCAGTGTCTCCCTAAAAATATCCTTGGTTTCCAAACGTGGGTTTCCATCCTGTCCCTTAGGAATTTCAATGACCATGACTGTATTGATTGATGTCACTTGTTGGACACCAAGAAAATATAGCTGTAGGCATATGTAACAAATGAACACACTTTTATTTTATGCTTCTGCCCCAGAAACCACCTTCTTAACATTAATTATTAAGGCTAGTCAACCGGAAAGATAGTAAAGCAATGTGCCCAAATGATTAACTACCTGATATCATCACAATCCTTTTAGTATGGATGGTCACTTATTATTCACAAAGCAGATGCATTTAAAATCATTATGAATCTTAGAGCATGCATTTAAAACATAAATAAGAAACATTAGAGTAAAATAAAATAAAGTTACAAATAAGTATTGTGAATTTCTCATACTAAATAGTTAAACTATATATTCCTAGAGAGTGAATGAATGTATGTATGAACATGTCAGAGGGAATGTAGTAATTAAGTAATTCTTGACGAGTTTCCTAAAATACTAAAGGTACATTATATTTAATTAAAACTACAAATAAAATAGCATTATGGAAATGAAGTTATGCATATAAGTGTTTATTGCACATTAAATATAATAATTTTTTATGACTCAGAATAATCATTTTTTCTTCTTTCTTGGAAGCAGTTTATTGTATCCACACCCTTGCAATCACATCAAGGCCTCACGACCGCAACTACTCTGGACAAATGCAAGAAAGCAATGGAATCTATGGATTCATGTTGTAAAATTACAATATTATCATTAGTGTCATAGTATTAATAATGTCGTCGTTATCATATTCTATTGATTGTTCCTAATTTTGTTAATATTAAGTTAAATAAAAATCCAGGAATTACTTCATTCATATAAATGCCTGGCAGGCTCCTATCAATTGATAGTTTTCCCTGAGGTCATTCAAATAATTAATCAATCAGTTTAAGGAGAGGCACAGAAGAGTTTGGGGTGAAGCTGAATGGATGGGGATGATGTAAATACTGCACTCATGGAAGAAATTCTCAAAAATTATAAACGTAAATGTAAAAATAAATACAATTTTATCCTGAGTGCTTTCCATTATATTTTAAAGCATTTTTATCACTAGAAGGGAGGCTTACATAGATTTGACTATTAATTCATTATGCTGTTCATTGATGGCATAAATGTTTATTGAGCAGCTACAGTATCCATTATTTAATAGGGTATAAGGTCAAGTACATAAAGAGCCAAACAAACCACAACAAGATGATTGATATTATAAGTAACCATGGTGTACCTGGTGGAAGCAGTCAGTTAAGGAAGGCTCTGTGGAGGAAATGGGCAGTCACCATACAAATGGGAGGAAAATAAGTAGCTGATGAGATTCCTCTGTTTCCACAGGTAACCAGTACTTTAAGCCAGTGGCACTGCCAAGTGGAAGATGAGGAGCTGGACACTTAGCTTCTTTCCAGTGCAGACTTGTCTAGATCATAATCTTACCTGTATGGAGAGATCTTCATTGAGTGTAACAACTTATATCAATTCTGTCAAAATGCCCTGCAAACATGGGCCTTATATCCATTTATAATGTCAGCTATTTAAAAATAATAAAACATCACTTACCATTCAAATACAGTGTTATAATGCATGAAAATCACCTTGTTCTTATTGAAAACATGAAAGTAGTTTGGGATTCCGCCGCCAACCACCGAGGAACTATGTAAGTGAGTCTCTGCCTGCTCCCGAATCCAGCCCAAAACACCATATGCCCCGACCACCCCCAACCCCCAACCCCCGCCTGCGCCTGCGGGCTTGGGCTGGACACGCCCAGGCAAGGAGGAGCTCCAGGCACCCCGAATCTGCTAGCACCCGACTCTTCCATTCCGCCGACCGACCAAGGAACTAGGAACTAGTGAGGAGAATACCAGGAGCTTCGAGACCATCCAGGGTTGTGGACATTGAATTCCTGGCCCACACACACCACTGGGCCACAAGAGGGGACAGAGAGACCCCACCTGCACCCACTAAAAGAAGATATGGGGAGAAGACTGAACAAGATTACACTCAACAACAGAAAGACCAATATGACACCACCAGAATCTAGAGATTCCAATCCAGCAAGATCTGAAAAGCCCAACACAGAGCATGAAGATGAGATGGACCTCAAATATTATCTCAGCAAGATGTTAGAGACCGTTAAAGAGGAAACAAGAAAATCCCTTAAAGAAATAGAAGAAAAAGAAAACAAAAAATTAAACAAATTAGAGGAAAAGACAAACCAAAAAATCCAAGATATAAATAAATCTCTTAAAGAATCTAAAGAAAGCCAAGAAAAACCATCCGAACAAGTGAAGGAAGCTCTTGAAACAGTTCAAAGCATGAAAGCTGAAATAGACACAATAAAGAAAACACAGAATGAGACCATGCTGGAAATGGAAAGGCTGGATAAATGATCAGGAACTAAAGATGTAAGTATATCCAATAGAATTCAAGAGATGGAAGAGAGAATCTCAGCTATTGAAGACTCGCTAGAGGATATACATTCATCAACCAAAGAAAACATCAAGTCCAACAAATCCCTAACAAAAAATATCCAGGAAATATGGGACACCGTAAAAAGGCCAAACCTAAGAATAATAGGTGTAGAAGAAGGTGAAGAAACACTACTCAAAGGTACAGAAAACATAGTCACAAAATCAGAGAAGAAAACTTCCCCAAACTACAGAAGGATATGCCTATGAAAGTACAAGAAGCTTACAGGACACCAAACAGACTGGACCACAAAAAGAAATCCCCCCGACACATAATAATCAAAACACCAAATCTATAGAATAAAGAGAAAATATTAAGAGCAGCAAAGAAAAAAGGCCAAGTAACATATAAAGGCAAACCAATCAGAATCACACCCGACTTCTCAATGGAAACTCTGAAAGCCAGAAGGTCTTGGATAGATACCCTACAAGCACTAAGGGAGCATGGATGTCAACCCAGACTACTGTACCCAGCAAAACTTTCAATCACTATAGATGGAGAAAACAAGATATTACACGACAAAACAAATTTAAACAATACATATCCACAAAACCAGCACTACAGAAGGCTCTGGAAGGAAAACCCCAACCCAATGAACATAACTACACTCACAAAAACACTGACAATAGATAATCTCATTTTACCAAACACAAAAAGAAACAGGAGGGCAAAATCCCCATGCAATGGTACCACCAACAATAAATCCAAAACAAAGAAGAACCAATGAACAAGGGACATTAATATGCCTAAATGTCAATGGTCTTAACTTACCCATAAAAAGATATAGGCTAACAGAATGAATACAAAGACAGAACCCATCTTTCTGCTGTTTACAAGAAACACACCTCAACTTCAAAGACAGGCGATACCTCACAGTAAAAGGATGGGAAAAAATTATCAAATCAAATGGGCTCAAGAAACAAGCTGGGGTAGCAATCCTAATATCTAACAAAATAGATTTAAACTGAAAGCAATCAAAAGAGATGAGGAAGGGCATTTCATACTCATCACAGGAAAAGTCCATCAAGATGAAGTCTCAATCCTGAACATCTATGCCGCAAATACGAAAGCACCCACATTTGTAAAAGAAACATTACTAAAGCTCAAACCACACATAAAACCACACACACTTATAGTAGGAGACTTCAACACCCCCCTTACACAATTGGACAGAACCATAGACAGAAACTTAACAAAGACACAAAGGATCTGACAGAAGTTATGACCCAACTGGGTTTAACAGATATCTATAGAACATTCCATCCAAACACAAAAGAATATACCTTCTTCTCAGCGCCACATGGAACCTTCTCAAAAATTGATCACATAGTTGGCAGCAAAGCAAACCTCCATAGTTACAAAAGTATTGAAATAACTCTCTGTATCTTATCAGACCACCATTCATTAAAGCTAGAATTCAACAGCAATACAAATTGCAGAAAACCTACATTTGCGTGGAAAATGAATAACACCCAATTGCACCATACCAGGAGTTGAGGAAGCAATAAAAAAGAAATTAAAACTTCCTAGAATTTAATGAGAATGTAGACACAACATACCTGAACTTACGGGACACCCTGAAAGCAGTGCTAAGAGGGAAGTTCATAGCACTAAGTGCTCACATGAAGAAACTGGAGGAAAGTCACATTAGAGAATTGACAGAACAAATGAAAGCTTTAGAGCAAAAAGAAGCAAAAAGTCCAAGGAGGAGTAGACACCAGGAAATAATCAACCTGAGAGCCGAAATCAACAAAGTAGAAACTAGGAAAACAGTACAAAGAATCAATGAAACAAAGAGTTGGTTCTTTGAGAAGAAACCAACCTCTAGCCAAACTAACCAAAAGGCAGAGAGAGAGCATGCTAATTAACAAAATCAGAAACGAAAAGGGGGATATAGCAATGGACACTGAGGAAATCCAGAGAATCTTTAGGTCATACTTTGAAAACCTGTATTCCACAAAATTGGAGAATCTAAAGAAAATGGACAGCTTTCTGGATAAATATCACTTACCAAAATTAAACCAAGATCAGATAAACAGTTTAAATCGACCTATAACCCCTAATGAAATAGAAGCAGTAATCAAAAGCCTCCCAACCAAAAAAAGCCAAGGGCCAGATGGCTTCACTGCAGAATTCTACCAGAAATTCAAACAAGAGCTAATTCCAGTACTCCTCAAACTGTTCTGCACAATAGAAGCAGATGGGATATTGCCAAACTCTTTCTACGAGGCTACAATCACTTTGATACCCAAGCCACACAAAGATCTGACTAAGAAAGAGAAGTACAGACCGATATCCCTCATGAACATCGATGCTAAAATACTCAATAAAATATTGGCAAATCAAATCCAAGAACATATCAGAAAAAGCATCCACCATGATCAAGTAGGCTTCATCTCAGGGATGCAAGGATGGTTCAACATACGAAAATCTATCAACGTAATCCACTATATAAACAAACTAAAAAAGAAAAACAACATGATCATCTCACTAGATGCTGAAAAAGCATTTGACAAAATCCAACATCCCTTCATGATAAAGATCTTGGAGAGAATAGGAATAACAGGAACATATCTAAACATGATTAACGCAATATACACCAAACCAATAGCCAACATCAAAGTAAATGGAGAGAAACTCAAAGCGTTTCCTCTAAAGTCAGGAACAAGACAAGGCTGCCCACTCTCTCCATAACTCTTCAATATTGTAATTGAAATTCTGGCTATAGCAATAAGACAAGAAAAGGGGATCAAAGGGATACAAATTGGCAAGGAAGAAGTCAAACTTTCACTATTTGCAGACGACATGATAGTCTACATTAGTGACCCGAAAAACTCTACCAGGGAACTCCTACAGCTGAAAAACACCTTCAGCAAGGTAGCAGGATACAAAATTAACTCAAAACAATCAGTAGCCCTACTATATACAGATGATAAATCCAATGAGAAAGAAATTAGGGAAACATCACCTTTCACAATATCCACAAGCAACATAAAATATCTTGGGGTAACACTAACCAAAAAAGTGAAAGATCTGTACAATAAGAACTTTGAGACTTTACAAAAAGAAATTAAAGAAGATACCAGAAAATGGAAAGATCTCCCATGCTTTGGATAGGTAGAATTAACATTGCAAAAATGGCAATCCTGCCAAAAGCAATCTACAGATTCAACACATTCCCCATCAAAATCCAAACACAGTTTTTCACAGACATTGAAAGAATAATACTCAACTTTATATGGAAAAATAAAAAGCCCAGGGTAGCCAAAACAACTTTTTACAATAAAGGATTTTCTGGACGCATCACCATCCCCGACTTCAAGCTCTACTATAGAGCCAAAGTTCTGAAAACAGCTTGGTATTGGCACAAAAATAGACAGGTTGAACAATGGAATCAAATTGAAAACCCTGATATTAACCCACACACTTATGAACACCTAATTTTTGACAAAGAAGCTAAATTTATGCAATGGAAAAGAGGAAGCATTTTCAACAAATGGTGCTGGCATAACTGGATTCATTGTACATTGTAGTGCACATCATGCATCTTGTCTAATTCAAAGGAATACAGCACCAAATCTTTCTGTCAGGGGTTGCTGGTGGAGCACAGGAGTAATAAACTCTCTGCTGGTCAGAGTTTAAGCTGCGACAACCTGGGAACTTATGCACCGAGCTACAAGATTTGATTAACCCAAAGGAACATGTTGAGGAGTTAGAGTCTCACACAGACACCATAGTCCCTGGGTACCTATGAATTAGAGTATGTTCAGGAATCCAATTTGCCAGAAACAAAGCAGCTAAGTTGCCAGCCTGCCTCTCTCTGGATCTCTACATTGCCTGATCTACACTCCCAGACTTCTAAACAGAGGACAAGAAAGAAGTAACTCATCAATAGAAAACTCAGAGATGCCATTATCAGAAGGCCCAGTACCAAGCCTGCAGAAACCATCTTTTCATGCATACACAATTTTCTAATAGTGGCTGGTGGTCAATGCATTTCCAGTGTCTAACCCTAAAGTAGGGAGGTGATAGCGTAACAGTAGCTTCCTTTCTTCATGGAGCCCTCTGGCATTTCTCTGCATTACAGGCTAACTCCTGTCACCTCAGAAGACAACGTAGTGTCTCATACGTTCCATGAGTTCTACTCTCACACAGTAGAAAGGAAGAGGCCATTAGGCAGTGCTGTCTTTATTATTGTATCACACTATGCTTACCCCCAGCTTATCCTATACAAGCTGATGAAGGGAACGAGAAGCCAAAAACCAACAGTGAGGACTGGAAGAGGCAGGCAGGTCAGAAGCCAGGAGTAAGATAAAGCCTAGCTCCTCTGTAGAGTCGCTGGAGCAGACAGAGGCTGAGCCTCCCTCAGCTTGCCACCTCTTTCTGCTTCATCTGTGAAATAAGTTTGTTGACACTAATACCTGAATGGCTTCCAGTTAAAAACCTTATTATCCAAAGAAAATGAAGTAAGGGCTGGGAAGATGGCTCAGTGCTTAGAAGCACTGACTATTCTCCAGAAGCCCCTCTGACTCCCAGCACCCATATGGGGGCTCACAAAGGACTCTAACCCTAGTCCCAGGGGACCTGACAGTCTCCTCTGGCCTCCTGAGGATCCAGGAACACATGTGATACACAGACATACATACAAGATTACAACATGAATACCCATACTTTGTAACTGTGGAGGTTTGCTTTGCTGCCAACTATGTGGTCAATTTTTGAGAAGGTTCCATGTGGTGCTGAGAAGAAGGTATATTCTTTTGTGTTTGGATGGAATGTTCTATAGATATCTGTTAAACCCAGTTGGGTCATAACTTCTGTCAGATCCTTTATTTCTTTGTTAAGTTTCTGTCTGGTGGTCCTGTCTAGTGGTCTAAGGGGGGCGTTGAAGTCTCCTACTATAAGTGTGTGTGGTTTTATGTGTGGTTTGAGCTTTAGTAATGCTTCTTTTACAAATGTGGGTGCTTTCGTATTTGGGGCATTGATGTTCAGGATTGAGACTTCATCTTGATGGACATTTCCTGTGATGAGTATGAAATGCCCTTCTTCATCTCTTTGGCTTTTAGTTTAAAGTCTAATTTGTTAGATATTGGGATTGCTACTCCAGCTTGTTTCTTGAGCCCATTTGATTGGAAAATCTTTTCCCATCCTTTTACTCTGAGGTATCACTTGTCTTTGAAATTAAGGTGTGTTTCTTGTAAACAGCAGAAAGATGGGTTCTGTCTTTGTATTCATTCTGTTAGCCTATATCTTTTTATGGGTAAGGTAAGATCACTGACATTTAGGCTTATTAATGTTCATTGTTCATTGGTTCTTCGTTTTGGATTTATTGTTGATAGTGTCATTGTGTGTGGATTTCACCCTCCTGTTTTTTGGTGTTTGGTAAAATTAGATTATCTATTGCCAGTGTTTTTGTGACTGTAGTTATGTTCTTTGGATTGGAGTTTTCCTTCCAGAACCTGCTGTAGTGCTGGATTTGTGGATATGTATTGTTTAAATCTGTTTTTGTCATGGAATATCTTGTTTTCTCCATCTATAGTGATTGAAAGTTTTGCTGGGTACAGTAGTCTGGGTTGACATCCATGCTCCCTTAGTGCTTGTAGGGTATCTATCCAAGACCTTCTGGCTTTCAGAGTTTCCATTGAGAAGTCAGGTTGATCTGATTGGTTTGCCTTTATATGTTACTTGGCCTTTTTCCTTTGCTGCTCTTAATATTTTCTCTTTGTTCTGTAGATTTTGTGTTTTGATTATTATGTGTCGGGGGACTTTTTTGTGGTCCAATCTGTTTGGTGTCCGGTAAGCTTCTTGTTCTTTCATAGGCATATCCTTCTGTAGGTTGGGGAATTTTCTTCTATGATTTTGTTGAATATGTTTTCTATACCTTTGAGCAGTGTTTCTTCACCTTCTTCTACACCTATTATTCTTAGATTTGGTCTTTTTATGGTGTCCCATATTTCCTGGATATTTTGTGTTAGGGATTTGTTGGACTTGATGTTTTCTTTGGTTGATGAATGTATATCCTCTAGCGAGTCTTCAATAGCTGAGATTCTCTCTTCCATCTCTTGAAATCTATTGGTTATACTCACATCTTTAGTTCCTGAACGTTTATCCAGCCTTTCCATTTCCAGCATTGCCTCATTCTGTGTTTCCTTTATTGTGTCTATTTCAGCTTT
The DNA here is from genome assembly GCF_003668045.3 of Cricetulus griseus. Taxonomy (NCBI): domain Eukaryota; kingdom Metazoa; phylum Chordata; class Mammalia; order Rodentia; family Cricetidae; genus Cricetulus; species Cricetulus griseus. Next base: position 375,411 of record NW_023276897.1, read on the forward strand.
CATGCTTTGAACCGTTTCAAGAACTTCCTTCACTTGTTTGGATGTTTTTTTCTTGGGTTTCTTTAGATTCTTTAAGAGATTAGTTTATTTCTTGAATTTTTTGGTTTGTCTTTTCCTCCATTTCATGTAATTTTTTGTTTGTTTTTAATTCTATTTCTTTAAGGAATTTTCTTGTTTCCTCTTTAAAGGTCTCTATCATCTTGCTGAGATAATTTTTGAGGTTCATCTCATCTTCATGCTCAGTGTTGGGCTTTTCAGATCTTGCTGGAGTGGAGTCCCTAGATTCTGGTGGTGTTATATTGGTCATTCTGTTGTTGAGTGAAATCTTATTCTGTCTTCTTCCCATATCTTCTTTTAGTGGGTGCAGGTGGGATCTCTCTATCTCCTCTTTTGACCCAGTGGTGTATGGGGGCCAGGAATTCAATGTCCAAAACTCTGGATGGTCTTGCCTCTCCTGGTAGTCTCCTCACTTGTTGTGGATTGGTTGGCGGCAAGAGATGGAAAAGTGGGGTGTTTCCAGATTCAGGGAGCTCCTCCTTGTCTGTGCGTGTCTACCCCAAGTAGGTGGGCGTAGGCCCAGGGTGGTCAGGGTGAGTGATGGTTTGGGTGGGGGCTGGGTAAGGGCAGAGGCTCACTCACCTTGTTCCTGGGTCGGTCGGCAGAAGGGGAAGGAAGAGTGGGGTGCTACCAGATTCAGGGAGCAGGGAGGTCCTCCCTGCCTCGGTGTGTCTACCCCAAGTCCGTAGGCGCAGGTGGCTGTGGGGGGGGGTCTGGGTGAGTGATGTTTTGGGCGGGAGTTGGGTAAGGGCAGAGACTCACTCACCTAGTTCCTGGGTCGGTGGGCGGAATCTGGGGGTCATTCATATGAGATCATTAGTAAGAGTTTGTGGTTTTGGGTCAGCTGAAGAATCAGCTATCATTAATAAGAGATCAACATCATCAGGTGACACCTTCTGCTGTTCAATGGGAGAACAGCAACATGTTTCCTCAGGACATGTGTGTCCACAGTACACAGAATCTGTGGTCTAAAGGGGCCAAAGCTGGACTTGACAGTGTGAGTCACTCACGTGGTACTGGCTTTGAAGGAGATGAAAGCTGCAGAATTGAAGGGGTCATCGAAAGAAGCTAAAGGTTGGCATAGGTTGGCATAATGGATGAATTGAAGAGACACCAAGAGGACATTGGTGAAGGTTCAACCTCAGATTCAATAGAGACCCAGGGTACCAGAGATGCTAAGACTGTGGACTGTCTACCACAAACAGTAGCAGAAGTAGAGTGGAGCTAGCCTGATCCTATGCAACAAGCTGTGCATGGCAGAACTGGAGAGGTGAGACTGTCCAAGCCATTTGGAACCTAGAAGACTATGACTAGTTCCAGAGCACAGACACTAGGCTACAAAATTTTATTTGTAGGCTTTACAAATAACATAAGATGTAATAGTTATTTTGATTTTTGTACTGAAGGTTTTTTTATGGCCTAAAATATGATCTATGTTGGAGAAAAGTCCATGGGTTGCTCAAAAGATGTGTATTTCTTTTTCTTTCTTTGATTTTTTTGTTTGTTTGTTTGTTTGTTTTGTTTTGCGAGACAGGGTTTCTCTGCGTAGCTTTGGAGCCCATCCTGGCACTTGCTCTGGAGACCAGGCTAGCCTCAGACTCACAGAGATCTGCCTGCCTCTGGGTGGGATTAAAGGCTTTGTCACCACCATATCTTATTTGTTACTTTTTTTTTTAAAAGAGAGGTTGTTTTTCATTTTCTTAATATTGGCTTTTTAAAACAAAAATATGTATAGAACTTCACAATGATAGTTATATTTCTAATTTCTTAGATGAAACTATGTAGGGATAAATTATATTATTTTGTCTGTTTTAAAAATGCTATATAGTATATGTGTGATGTATTCATGAGATTGCTTTAAAAAAAAACAAAATAAAAAATACGTTGATCACTTTTTGGCAATGGAGGATTTGTGTGAGCATGTGGTATAATGTAAGCTGTCCACAGATGTTATCTTTTGACCGACAGAGTTACTCAAGGTACTTCCAAGACGAAAGGAAATATAACAGGCAGGTCTCAGGGGAAACTGGAATCATCCTAAAGTCTAATAACTGGAATTCTCTTAATTCATGAGACAGGCTGTTTTCCAAGAAGGAGAGGATGTGATTGGGATTGTATTCCTCTTCAAATTGGAACTAAAATGACTTGAATTTTGTGCTGGTCTAACTCAGGTGAGATGCATCTTCTTTGCCTAGCTAGCATTTACAACACTCTGAACACCTGTAGTTCAGCAAGATTGATTTCTCTCAAAACCACCAGGAGTCATAGCACCATTCAGCAAGAGTAACACAAAATACTTCCATTTAGAATAAATGTAATCCATTTAATATAAAGCCTATATGGGTGTTTGTCACAACTATTTGGGAGCTGAGTTTGTATGCTGTGACTATTTAGTGGTATAAACATCCTAGGAGACCTGAATTTTGTGTTTACATAGTCAGTAACTAGCTGCACTGTCTTGAAGTCTTGGCCTATAATCTCATCCTTTGTAATAGTAGTACCACCTTAAATTTCTCTGATTTTAGTTACATTATACGTCACTTTGACTGATTATAGGTTTGTTTTATGTCTCTATTTTTACAGGACTTTCATTTTGAAACTTAAACAAAGCTGCCCCATTTTATTGAAGGCATTTTGTAAATACATATTTGAAACTCCACTGTTGGGACTGAGAGTTGGCTCAGTGAGGAAAGTGACTGCCACACAAGTGTGAGGACCAGAGTTTGCATCCCAGGCATATTAACATTGAGCAGGCACAGCAACATGCCTGGGATCCCAAGCTCGGGAGGCAATAATGGGTGGGACCTGTGAAGCAAGCTGGCTAGCAACACGACTTAAAGGAATTCTTGTTACCCTTGGAAGTAGCAGGTTGCCAAGGGATGATGCGTTTCCTCCTTTATGACATAACCTCAGTGTGAGGGATAAATACCCTAACCTAGGGGAACTGTTCAGTTATTGCTAGAGGCAGACTAGTTTTAAGCTTCCGGTGATGGCTACCCTTTCAAAGAATAATGGAAAGAATATTACATAAAGGTAGACTGTATTATTTAGTCCTTATGCCTTTAGCCTTGAAGAGGAATGAGTAGTTAGGTCACTAGAAGGTTCCGTAGGTAAGACTAATTTCTAGGTAGACACCCCAGGTCCACGTAATCAGTGACCAAATGTAAAGGAAATTCAAAACGACATCCAAACGGACCCTTCTTTCTACCTTCACTACATAGTAATAGCAGAGACCATGAGACTTTCCCAGTGGCTTCTGGTCTCATTCAGAGAAAAGGGCACCGTTCTGACAATGGCCTTCAGAATTCAATCTGGCCTTCTGTCACTTCTGTGATTTCAAGTCTAAGCTCCCTCTGATCCATCCCATTCTTAATTAGCCATCTATGTGTAATGCTCTCCCTTTAGGACACCACTCACACTGTACTTTGCATCTGTTGCTGACCTCAATCACACTCACAGCTCACCATTCCATCCTTTTCAAGCCTTTGCTGAAATACTATCAAGTTTACTGGGCACAAAATTTCACACTAGTCATTTCAGTAAAGAAATAGAACTGACAAGGGTTAGGTTGTTTTCACCAGCCAGGAAGAGTCACAAATATGAAACAGCTTGTGCCAAAACTCCAGAGAAAGTCAGAGAAGAAACCTAGCTGTTTAAAGGCCATTAAAAGCTGGGAAGTGAGTGTAGATGGGTTTGTTCTCAACTTATATTCCAAATTCCAGCTCCTTTAGGAGCATTGCTCCCAAGGAGAAGCCCCCATGGGGGAGGAGTGTCTCTGCCTTGCTTCAGGGAACAAAGAGTTGGGAGAAGCCTGGGGCAGCAGGAGTTGTTGTCCTAGCAGGAGAACTTGGGTGGGGGGGACGGGCTGGGGCCAGAGGGAGGCACTTGGGGTGGGGATAAGGAAAGAGTGGTGTATCCTCAGGGATGCCCCTCACCTGAGTTGATAGACCCTTGCCAAGCAGGTCCATCCCTCGCCACCATACTCAGCACTGCAGCTTGTCGTCCCGAGGCAGCCGCTGCTTTTGAACTTGGAAACCACTGTGCTGTGCCAGAAGCTCCGAGTCCCGGGAGGAGTGGGTGTCGGGCTCAGGCCAGAGCCTCAGACCCAGGCGAGCCGGGGGAAAGGGGTGGGGGGGTGCACCTGCCGAGCCAGGCTCCCAGCTGTGCCAACAGCTCGCCTCCCGAGTGTGAGCTTGGGGACAAAGATGGCGGCGGCGATGGCTGGGCCCCTAGGGACCGCAGGAGCGGCCAGTGAGCGCCGAGCTCGGCCCGGGCGGCCGCGGAGATCTGTCTGCTGGCATCTAATCAGATCTTTCCTCTCCCCCCGTTCCTGCCTGGCCAACAGACGCGATGGAGGAGGAGGAGAGAAGGAGGAAGATTGAGTATGGCAGGGCCAAGGTAGGAGCCAGCAGCCTGGCCGTCAGGAGGCGGGGCTGGGGGCGGGGCCTCGGGAGGGGAGAGGCGGGGCCGCAGGGCAGGCGCTGGGGCTGGGGAGAGCCGACCCCTGTGGCTGCAGCAGGAGATGTGATGCCTACACAGCCAGGCTCCTTTGTTTCTCCCAAAACCATCTCTTAGCCCCTCCATAAACAGCCAGGGAATTGCTTTGCAGCCTCCGCACTTTCACTTTCTAAAGGGAGTTTTGTGAGTGCTTCAGGCTCTGAGATTTCTGAGTGGGTATCTAGGGCCTTCTCTTTTCTGGGGGCCACCCTTGCACTGGTCACCAGCAGGCTGCCTTTAGGTGTCAGGGTGGCACTCTTGTGTGTATGTGAATGGCCTGTGGCAGCTGCCTCCCCAAGGCCTCATTTGAGTGTGCCACAAATGCCAGCTGTGAACTCGGCTGTAGGGGCGTTTTTAGAAGCGTTTTTTCTGATCCTGCTCCTCCTTCCCTTCCTCCTCCTCCTCCTGCTCCTCCTGCTCCTCTTACCCCTCTTCTTCTTCCTGCTCCACCTTCTCCTTCTCCTCCTCCTCCTCCTCCTTCTTTTCTTGTATATTTCTGTAGAAGGTCTTGTCATGGCCGGTGACCTTTTGCAGTATGTGGAATGGAACTTCTGAGCAGCTAAAGGTGCTATAAATTAAACTGCACCTGTAGAATTGCTGTTAAGTATTTGGTGACTGGAATTTTGTGTGGGCATGCGTGTCTGGCAAGACCTGTAAACAATCCAGAATTCTATGTAGGTATCCTTCAGTTGGCTGAATGAATAATTTCACACATGTATTGAATGTCATGTTTTCTTTCTGAAATTACCTCTATGAGCTTATTTTTGCCTTCCTTTCTTCCTAAAATGAAGTTACCTTTGAGATATTATGTTGTCATAGGTGGGGACAATTAAGTTATGTCTTAAACTGTTATTCCAATTGTACTGCCTGGCTTTGTGTCAACTTGACACAAGCTACAGTCATCCAAGAGGGGGAGTCTCATTTGAGAAAATGTCTCCTTAAGTTCTGGCTATAGGCAAGCCCATAGGGCGTTTTGTTAGTGATTGATGAGGGTGAGCCCAGCCCATTGTCGGTAGTGCCACTCTGGGGTGGTGTTCCTGGGTCGTTTACAAAAGCAGGTTGAGCAAGCCAGGTGGAGCAAGCCAAAAAACAGCGCCAAGGCTCCTGCACCAGCTTCTCCCTTCAGGTTCCTGCCCTGTTTGAGTTTGTCCTGACTTCCTTTGATGATGAATTGTGGTATGGGAATAGAAACCTCAAAATAAAGCCTTTCCAAGTTGCTTTGTTCTGGGGGTTTCATCCTTGCAATAGTCACTCTAACTAACAGACCTATGTTCCTTTTTTCTTCTCTCACATTAACAGAGGAAAGCAGGTCAGTAATGAATGAAGGGTGATATTGCAGAGATATGGTGGTAGGTGCTCAGGATTAGTTTATAACAGAATATGTGCAGTAGCTAACTTTGTATTTCTAGAATATGGTTAGCTGTCTTTCCGATGAGTGCCCTCTATGTAAGGTCTAGAATTGAAAGTGTCTGTGGAGCATTCTTTGTATAACTGGAGGAACAGGGGAATCAGTATCTTTAAAAGTATGCTTACCATTGTGTAACCTGAGGGACTGAACATCTTCTGTGCATCGAGGAATTGAAGATGGAGTATACATCCTTTCCCAACATGGAGACTTTGGTTACACAGTGTTTTTCCTCTCCTTTCTTTTTAGCAGTCTGAGACCAAAGTGCAGGGTAGCCTTAAGCTCAATGTGTAACACAAACTGGCTTCAGAATAGCCTGATTCTCCTGTACTGGATTAAAGTTGGTGTAAAACATTTCATAACATATACTATAATGTATACATCAAGAGCTGTTTCTAAACTTACCATTTTGTATTCTATATATAAATGAAATTTGGCAGTAGCACAACTTGAAAAACAATTTATTAAGAAAAATCTTTTTTCAAGGCTCTAGGTCTTCATTTTGGTTTTCTTCAGTATAATTAAAGAGCTCAAATTTAAGTAGTGGTGGTGAGTATTTGCTTCATAGAAAATAAATTATATAAAAAGGGAAATTCAGGCTGTTGAGATGGCTCAGTATGCAAAGTGCTTGCTTGTGCAAGCAAAGTTCAGGTTCCCAACATCCATATAAGAAGCCAGGCCTGGTGATGTGAATCTGTAATCTCATCCAAGGGAGACATAGATGGAGACAGAGAGATACCTGGAACTTGCAGGCCAGCCTACCTAGCCAACACTATGAATTACTACTTCAGTGGTGAGTGATACAGGATGGTACCTGCAGTCAACCTCTGGCCTCCCATGCACACACTCAGGCAAGCACACCTGCACACACTTGCACACACATACACACACACTACTCACGGGCATAGTCGTAGAAATTTCATGTAGTGGAAAACACCCATAGTTGAATTTGGGAAACACACCAAAGTTGTTATACCTTTATTTCAAGAGTTAATTAAGGTTAAGTATGGCATTACTAAAAATCCAAGCTAGTAGACTCTGATGACCCCCGTATGGAAGACCTCACCCTCCCTGGGGAGAAGAAAGGATATGTAGGTTCGGTTTAGGTTGGAAGGGGAGGTGGTATGGAAGGAGGAAATGTAGAGGGACCTGAGATTGACATGTAAAACAATCTTGTTTCTAATTCAAATATAAAAGAAAAATCCAAGCTAGTTATAATTCTTGATAGTTGAAGCCTGAGTGAAGCCTGCTGTGTCTGTATTATAAGAGGTGTGATTATTTTCTTTTCATAAAATTTATACTATGATACTGTTTTATAGCCACTACTCTATCATAAGTATTGTCATTAGTTTCTTGGATCAATATTTTTAATAAGGGTTCCCTATAGTTCACCCATCATTGAGATATATATGGGATGATAATTCTGACTAGATGATGGTATTTTATGTGTCCTCGTCCAATGGTAGAAACGTATGATTTTAAAGAAGACTCTGACCTTTTACATTTTTCTTTCTGCCATGGCAGCTGAAAGTGTTTGCTGCTCTTTTGTCCCCAAATGTTTTAATACACATCCATTTCTTTCATAACTTTCAGTAGTGTTTAACATTTTAGTGATAGCTGTGTCGTTGTTTTAATTTTTGTTGGCTAACGTTTTAAAAAAGAAACCACAGGTGGAAGATGTGCCCAGGATTAAACATCACTTTTATAAAGAAATAAGAAAGGTACACTGGTGTGGATGGTTAGTTATTGTATGAAAAGGTGGCACTAAGCTGTGGGATTCTGGTGGTGATATGCAAATGATTAAGGGCTAGAAAGCATCAGTCTATAATTTAGATTATTTCCATTATTTCTTTTATACATAAGGCTAAAACCACACTTAGAGATAAATCTTTTGGTGCAAGATAATTGTCTTTAGTGTAAAGTTAAAATCCCAGAAAACCCATGAAGGATGATGCACATGACCTCCTTGTGTGTGTCATGCTCTGAGACATTTAAAAGCCACAGATAATACTCTGAGTGCCTGCCGCTCTCTCCAACTCCTGACTCTGAGCTGATTGTCTTCTTTCAGACATTTTCATTTCTTAGTCTTGATTCATAAACATCCAGTCTCTTTGCAGTGCAATAGTAATTTCTCTATTTAGGACAGGGCAAGCGTCCTTTGTTTTGTCACTCCTTTTTAGTGATAATTTGAATATAATAAAATGACCCAGAGCTTTCCTAATGCTAAAACAACTTAGATGACAATGTTGCTCTCAACCCCCAACACCCGATAGCTTGCTCTGTATCGACAAAGAAAAGCCCGACATGATGGACAGACTACTAAGAAGAACAAAAAAGTTTCAAGCTGTAAACAAGATGAACACAGCTCAAATATTAATGAAGGAACAGATGACATCTTCAAGAATGATTGTGAAGGTACAGACCCTGAAGGGAATCCTGATGCCACTGAAATGAGAGTTCTGGCCAGTATCCAAACAGAGAATCCAAATCAGGTATTGGTTGAGGTGAGTGCTTCCAGATTTTCAGTATAATTCTGAGTGGAACATCAGTGTAATGAGAGTGACCATCAGTACACTGTGCAGTATAAATATGACTTTTGTCCCTTCTTGCAAATTTCAGCAGTATAGCAGTAGCTACATCTAAAATATTTAATAACCTGTGAGGGAACTCTGTGGGCTTCATTCAACACTATTTATCGAGCACTCACAATGCAAAGATGAGGAAGGCAGATATAAAGAAACCAATGTACTCCTATCAGACCCATGCCAGCAACAGTGCACCTGCTTCTCAAGAGTATGGAGGGTGCCAAACCCAGCCTTGTGTGTGTTTCTTGGGTAGCTTTGGAAGGGTAATATCGGGAGGATGAGTGGGAATCAGCCAGAGGTTAACAAAAAAGCAAGGGAAGCAACCTCAGTGTAGAAAGAAGAGCATTTCCGAAGATAAAAAGCAGAGTGTTGTATCATCTGGAAATAGGATATTCTTTTTCAAATGGATTCCAAAGTGAAAGGGTAGAGTGGGGGTAATTTTGAGGGTTCGGAAATTGTACTCAGGCCAACTCCCACAGAAAGTGCCCAATGAATCCTAATTTTCCAAGCGCCTCCCCCTTGTTTAATGGTGCAACTTTCTGAAATGGTGGAATTAGAGTGGATTGAAATTGTTGGTGGGTGATTGGCCCTCTAACCAGGATGAGAAATAGAGGGATATGTTGCTCAGGAGAATATTAGGAGGGTGGATACTACTGTAATTTTGTGCTATAGCCTATTTATGTAGAAATAAGGGTAGAATAGTTAGGGATTTTACCAGTTGGGTTTCTATTGCTGGAGAAAAAATACCATGCCCCAGAAGCAAGGTGAGGAGGAAAGGGTTTATTTGACTTGAGCTTCTGCATTGCTGTTCATCACTGAAGGAGGTTAGGACAGGAACTCAAAGAGGACAGGAGCTGATGCCAAGGACTTGGAGGGCTGGTGGTCACTGGTTTTCTTCCCATAGCTTGCTCAGCCTGTTTTCACATATCTGAAACTTCAGCACATGGGAGACTGAAGTGGAATGTCGTAGTTTCATTTCTGTTATTGTAATAAATTGCCCAATAAAAGCAACTTAGGGGAAGAGTTTATTTGACTTAAGAGGTCAGTTTCTAGTCCAGCATTGCAGGTGAGTCAAGCTCAAGGTAGCTAATCCTATTGCGTCCCACAACTCAGAGAGAATAAATGTGTGCATCCCTAAGATTCAGTTCCCTTTCCCCACTCTTAAAAAGCCTAGGACCCAAGCCCAGGGAATAGTACTACATAGAGTGGGCTCCATCTTTTCACATCAGGTAAGGCAACAGGCCACCCTCATGTAGATTCAGTCCTCATGGAGCCTGTCCCCAGGTGATTCTAGTTTGTGTCTAGTTCACAGTTAAATATAAATGTCATATGGGAGGACTGAGGAGGTAGAGGCGTGGCTGGGCTGTGGAGTGAGGCTGTGTAGGGGGCAAGGAGTGAAAAGAGATTATTAGTTTACAACCATTAACAATCATGGGGAACTGTGTATTTTGGGTCCTTTGGGTTTTATTTTCTCTCCATGGACAAGTGAACTTAAAAAGACAAATACTAGTTTGGATGTTCCTTAGTGAGCAGATGGGAGGGGGTCAGCCTTCAGACGTTGTGCCATTAGACTGAGATGACCTGATTTATGCATATTATTGTAGTGCAGTTTATACCTATGAGCTGCAGTTCTTCAGACCTGTTTACCACAATTTCCAACATTGTTATTTTACTTAAATTGAGTATTTATATTGTGTATGGTTGGAAGATCCTGCTGCCTCTTGATTGCTATGACTATGCATATGCATACCTGGCTCAGGGTATGATGTTTCTAGAGGAAACA
>NW_023276897.1:386237-407780 GCF_003668045.3 Cricetulus griseus
AGTATTCCATTGCTGTAAGAGATCACGACCCCAGAGATTTATAGCTATATCTGCCATGTATGGTTTCAGTATCCCTTTCTGTCCTTCCGGTCCAATGCAGACCATTGAGTTAACATTCTGACGAACTCTAGATAGAGTTCCAATTCCTTAAAATTGTACATTTGCCTCTCTAAGAGGCCATTTCTGAGGCCAGGTCTTTTGAGTAATAATAGTTACATCTGTCCCAGTGTCTACTAATCCAGAAATAACTTTATTATTAATTTTCACATTCAAACTGAGGCCTTTTATCATTCATAGAAGCTTGCCAAAATATGCGTTTCTCATTTTGTCCATTCATACTTGATTCTTCTTCACTATTCAAACTACCATCGAGAGCAGTATCATTTTTCAAAATATGCAAAGAACTATCTACTTGTCCTGTGAGAGATTGTCTCCTACTGCTACTTGGAATGACCTGACCTTTCTCGATGTGGGGGCCTTCTTGATGCCCCCCCGGGGGTTTACCGAACTTAACGGGTTTCCTTGTATGTCCCTGGTCGATCTACATTCATTGTTCCAGTGTCTGCCCTTACCACATCTTCTACAGAATTCAGAAGGCAGTGGCCTTCTGTATGAGGTATTGTTAGAATTCGTTTGTCCACAATTTCTCTTAGTATGTCCCATTTTACCACAGTTGAAACATCTAGGTTCCTGGCACCTTCTTGGATTCCAGGGGAAGTCTCTTCTTACCCAAGGTTCTGGTTCATAGTAGTAGTAACGTCTTGCCTCTTTTTAACAATGTTGACCTCTTTAAGGTGCTTCTCCTTCCAAAGCCCTTGCATCCTCACATATAGAACTTTTAATTTCCTGTTTCCTTTTTAACCTTCTGAAATGGCTTCTCCTACCCAATCTCTAGTATCTGAACATTATAATCAATGTTGGCTGCCTGCAAAATTCATTCTTCTAGCAGAGCTGATCTGATCTTTAAAGGCAAAAGTATTCTTTTGCATATTGGGTTTGCATTTTCATAAGCTATTGTATATATATTTGATTGTCTTGTTTCTGGATCTGTTACCTGTAATTCTACTGCCCTAGTTAACCTTTGTAAGAAGTCCTGGAACTGTTCTGTAGGTTGCTGTTCTATTCTGGTATAAGCTTCTAGGCATTCTCCTGGCTCATGAACCTTATCCCAGGCATTCGATGCTGCTTCCCTGCATAGAGACAGTATATCACCATCATATTCAGCCTGAACCTGTGGGTCATCATAAATTCCCTCACCAAGAATCTAATCTGGGGGGCTTCAAAACCTTTCATTATCCCCTGACGTTCAAGGAGCTTTGCCCCTTTTCTCCCCAATGCCTTCCACTGGATTTGGCATGAATTCTCAAGTACAGCTGCTACCAATCATTCCCAATCTGTGGGTGTCACCTGTTAAAGGTTGCTCATGAATGTAATAACTGTTTTACATATGGGCTATGGAGACCATATGAGACAACTGATTCTTTAAGTTTCTTAAGATCCTTCAGCTGTATAGGTTGCCATTCATAAGCCTACCATCCATGAGGGTGTTTCTTTTTTTCCTAGTGTTATGGTTTTATTTAAAAAGAGGAAAAGAGAAACATTTAAGATGAGACATGTTGACTAGTTTATTATATGTCCCAGCGGAGTAGGGAGACTAAGAGAGAAGAGGAACAGGGGTAATGGCTGACCTCCAGGCCGGTCATCATAGAGAGACAGAGAGAGCACATAGGTGAGAGTGATCCAAGAAGAAACAGAGAGAGAGAGAGAGTAGAGAAGCAGCATAAAGAGAGGAAGCAGACAGATAGTAGAGAAGAAGCAGAGAGAGAGAGAGAGAGTGTAGCAGGAAAGTTGGAGCTTTTAAAGGGAAGACTGCCCATGCAAAATGATGTTCCACGCATGCCCAGAGTCATGAGGGTGTTTCTTAGAAGCTGGCTTTTCTACCATGGTAGCTGGGTACACTAATGGTGTATGAGTGAAAACCTTAGAAGAATAGTCATGATACCTGGGTGGAGTAGGTTCCTTGGATTGGAGTGCTTCTGCCTCTGACGCTTCCCAATGATCTTTAAGCCTAGTAATGATATCTTTATTAAAAGTTTCAATCTCCTTAATCATAAAGGATTCCAAGCATCTTAGTGAATCTGTAAATTGCTCTAACTGCTCATCTACACGTTTTTCTATGTCTTTAAAATGATCATACTTAGGCAGCATCTGGATGGCATGGCAACTGCCTTCTAGGTATTGGAGTCCAGATTTGAGGTCATGATTTGGTGATTTTGAGTCCTCAGCAATCAACTGTATCTATGTAATCTGTCAGCCCTGTACTGTTAATTATCTTCCAAACATTCAAATCTAGACTCAAATTTGTGATCTGCTATCTTGGATGCTTCAATAATTGATTGAATGGCATTGTCCAATTCTTCAACCCTATCCTGGGTATTTGGCACCTTTGCATCTAGTTTCTGGGTAACATTGCCTATCTGAGTTTCTAGCTGGCTACAGATATTCTTTGCTCGTCACGGTCTTCTGACAGCCTAGCCTCTAAGGCCTCAGACATGGAGGTTCTCTCTGCGTTTATCTTATCATAAATATGTTGCATCTCAGCTTGGGTAACAGACAGCTCTGTCTTTAGCATATTGGACACAGAGCCAAGCTTATCATCCAATTTCTGTTCCACTTGCTGCAAAATTGTGGTCTGACCTAATCTGTTCTCCAAAACCTCATTGGGTAAAGCTGTTATTTCCTGTAAGTAGGTGGTTAGGTTATCCTTATCCCTGTTCCTGAGTCCTCTGGCTAGTAATATTATTTGTACCAGCAAGCTAACTGCTATTACAGTATATAGGCTGGTAATTGGCAGATTAGTATTCTCCTAAAACACTGAATTCATTAATAAGCAAAAATATTACCAATTTTAGCAAATGATAAATATTCCGCCATAATTTTACCTGATTTCTATTCCAGATGCGGTACCTATCTTTGACCAGCAGATAGCACAGGTGTTCAGCTACTCGTGCGGTGTTTCGCAGCGGTCAGTGGCAGCAGTGAGAAGGTCACAAAGTGGCTGCACTTATCTTAGAGAGTATATGGTCTTGCAGCCACAACCACTGAGACAGATGCGGCTTTACTGCAGCAGAGGCCAGGGGAAGCCTCTGCTGAAAGCCAAGGCCTACCTTGACTCTAGGCAGCTAGAAACTGTCTCCAAGCTGGGTGGATGGTTCTGAGCAGCTCAGCCACAGCGACTTGGCTGGGTGCCGGGAGCACCTGTGGAGAGAGGTCGCTTTCCTGGCCAAGGCAGCTGGCCTGGTGGAACCCACAGCCTGTCCCAAATGGGGTGTAGTTTTCCAATATCCCATTCCTGACACCATTCTGCTATGATAAATCTTTCAGCCAAAAGTCGCCTGAGCCCCACCGCCACGTGTGAGCTTTATGCCAACCGCCCACCCGAGTTAGGCCCAAATGAATACACAGAAATTTATATTAGGTTCAAAGCTGCTTGGCTAATGACTAGGATTCTCATCTGTTAGCTCAGTCTCAATTATCATAATATAAGACTTATCTTATCTTATGCCTATTGGTGTCCCTCTTTGCCAGTGGCTCACATCCTGCCGCTGGAGGTGGCGAAGGGGAAAGGGGACCTTCCTGTTTCTCCTTCCCTTAAATATGAGTCTCCTTGCTATATCACTTCCTGCCTGGATCACCACTTCTCTACTACATTTCCCAGAATCCTCTTTGACTCCTAGTCCGATCTAACTTGCCCTCTCATTGGCCAAACAGTATTTTATTTAATAATTAATAAGATAAACGTACACATTAATTCCCCATTAGCCTGCATACCTGGATGTTGTCTCACTAAAAAGTTGTCATTTCATTGTCAGCGCTAGATAAAGGCTGATGTATTTGTTACTACTTTTTCCTGAGAGTTCTTAGTATTTGTTCTTTGATTCAGCTAGTTAGTTTGTTATTATATTTTGTATGCAGTGTTCTGCCTTCAGGTATGCCTGCACTGCAGGCCTGTAAAGGGCACTAGATCTCATCATAGGTGGTTGGGAGACACAATGAGGTTGCAGGGAATTGAGCTCCGAACTTCTGGAATAGCAGACAATGTTCTTAACATCTGAGTCATCTCTCTAGCCTTGGATATTATTTTATAAAAATTAATTAATGAGCATGAATGCTGATTTTCTACACCCTATGTAAGAATGCAAATAAACAAACAATGGCACAAATGAATCACTCAATAAATAAAAGAAAACAAGACCTGAATGGCCTGGAGCAGCTTTTACTGGCCCCTTCACCCAACACTGACTTTGAATTTCACTTGCAACGCCTCTTCACATACCGCCCATTCCTTCCCTGTTGTTGTGGAGTATTAGTTTAAGATGTGTTATATTCACCGGGTGTTGTGAGTTCATGCCTTTAATTGCATCACTCAGGAGGCAGAGGCAGGAATATCTCTGTGAGTTCAAGGCCAGCCTGGTCTGCAGAGCATGTGCTAGAATAGGATCCAAAACTATACAGATTAACTGTGTCTTGAAAAACCAAAAAAATATGTTATGTTCCTTTATGCTGTGGAATATTTGTTTAATGATGCATAGAAACGTCTGTAGCGGCATCTTTGTTTGCTAGTGAACTTGCAGTAGTGGCTACAATCTATGGGTATAGTTTCAAATGAGCACAGGTGACCCATTATGAGGAATAGGAGGAGATGGCTCACTCTCTTGCATTGTGGTGACATCATTGGAAAGGCAGAGACTGCATTTCTAGAACAGAATGACCACAGCACTTCTTTCCTATTATTTGTGTAAGTACTTCCCTAAAACATACCTATTTATCACTAATCTTGTGTCTTGTGGACTCATTTAAACCCAACCTTCATGTGTTGTATTCCTTAATGTTGCATTAGATCAACTCTGTTAAGCTGTGTTACTTTGCCTTTCTGAAACAGCTGATTGGTCTAATAAAGAGATGACCAGTCAATATCTAGGCTGGAGATGAATGGGCAGGGCTGCCTGGCAGAGAGAATAAATAGGAAGAGAAACCTAGGCTCTAGAGAAGAGTGAGGATTGAGAAAAGGAGAAGGAGTGGAGGACACTATGGGCCAGGCACCCAGGCACATGGCCAGCCAGAGAGTAAGAAGGAAAGAACGATATATAGAATAAAGAATGGTAAAAAGCCAGAGGCAAAACATAAACATAAATGGGATAATTCAAGTTAGAAAAGCTGGCTAGAGACAAGGCAATTGAAGATTAGGCATTCATAAGTAATAACACTGCTCCATGAAACCTACAGAACCAGTTGACCTAACCTAAGAAGAGCAAGGGACTCCTGTTGTAAGCTGGGGAACCAACATTGGACGAAACCAAGCACTCTGAATCTGGGTGCCAGTTAGGAGGACTGGGCAGACTGTGGGACCTCCGCTGTGGAGCCAGTGTTTGTTCCTTGTATATGCATGCATACTGGGAAAGGGAGAAATTACAATGGGGGAAATAACAATAATGAGAGTCAAGACAGACGACTGGCATTCCCAGTTTTTGCTTATTCTGTATTATATCAATTGGCTTCTTGACATAATACAGAAACTCTGAAGTTAATTTTAACAATGTGCTTGGATTTAGAAGAGGAAACCAAAATCCACCTCTTAATCCAGCTTTGATTTAATTGAATGGGGACTAGGAAACAAAGAGAAATAAGTGTAGATTCATCTATGAATTTTTAACATATGACAGAGTTCTTTTTTAGGATGGTTATAGTAACCTTCTCTGTTACTCATGTAGTGTCCTTTGACTTCTGGTTATGAGATTTCCGGTGAAAAGAAAAAATACTTCCCTTTTCTTTATGAGTTGTTCATCCAGTGTATGATATACCTTGGTAGATTACTGCCATTTCTACTAGTCGTGAGGTTTTTCCTTCTCAACTTGAATTTTGATCAACTTTGAAGTTTTTCTTCTCCTGTGGAACCAAATGCAAAACACCTAATCCAAAATAACACATGTCCTGGTTTCCATATAGAAGTTAGTAAATATTTGAAGGACACAGGCTGATTCAGTTCTGCAGGTTTTTCCTTAGTCCAGTGTCTTTCTGCACCTGATTGTCATTTCTCATTAGCAGTAAGCAAGTTTAGTGTTAATAAGGAATTATGTAACCTATGTTTGGGATATATACATATATATATATATATATATATATGTATATGTATATATACATATATATATGTGAATGATTAATTCTATTCCTGATTGTGTCCTGTAATTTTATAAACAGTAAAGTTAATTCTATATCATCAAGAACGAAATTTGCAGTCTCAATGTACAAGTGAACTCTGTGTATATTGAGAATCCATTATTATATTGAGAGGCTCTGTAAAATCCATAAGTACCATAAGGATTTCATATAATTCTTGCTTCTGTACAGAGGCATATGGCATTTGAACTTCTTTACCTACCTCACCAGCTTTATAACCTGCCTTACCTGATTTGTTGGCATCAGTGTAGAAGGTATGAACTCCAGAAATAGGGGTTTGTCTTATAATAAGTGGAAGGATCCAGATTGTCATTCTTTGGATTTAAATCTGTCTGTTTTGGGATAATTGTTGCTAATTTTCCCCAAAAACTCAGTAAGAGTGGTCTGCCAGTATTCATTGTCCTCCATAAGGAGGAAATTTCCTGATTATTTAAAGGTACTATAATTTCTGCTGGATTGTTTTCAGTCAGTTGACAAAGTCTTAATTTGCCCTTTAGAATCAAATCAGAAAAGATTTCAATGTACATCTTCAGCTTTTTATTCTGTTTATGTGGCAGAAATATCCAGTCCAATATAACATCATCTCTCTGCATCAGAATCCCAGAAGGGTATTCTCTGGATGACCAAAATAAGGTCTAAATTAGGGTCTAGATGATCTACATGTGCATCCAGTATTCTGCTTTCCACCCACTGTAATTCTTTTTCTGTTTCAGCAGATGATACTCGTGGACTGTTTAAGTCTTTGTCCTTTTTAACTGCCAGTTTTAAATGATTTAAATCATGGCCTTCCACACCACATATTGTCTGTAGTTGAGAAATTTCCCCTAGTAGTTTCTGAAGAGTACTACAGGTTTGGTAATGTTCTATTCTAATTTATACCTTTTGATGTCTGATACTTTGTAAGCCTATCTTGTATCCTAAGAAATTAATAGAATCTCCTCTTTGTACCTTTTCTGGGGCAATCTGTAACACCCAATGAAGACGAACTTCCTTCATCCTTTCAGACAATTGTTCTAATGTTTCATTATTAGAATCTGCTAAAAGGATGTTGTCAACATAATGTGCAGGATCAGTTTTCCTGCGATGTTATTGAATCTTCCTGATGATCAGTTTGTAACCTTCATATAGTGGGAAATTACCAATACGGAGTCAGGTAGATATATAAGGTTATTTAATAGGGAAAAGCCTTACTTACAGAGCAACCTAGCCAGCTGGCGTGGCAGAGGTCTGTATGCAAGCCCAAAAGAGAAATGGAAAGAGAAAGTGCAGTCACACTACGTCACACTGACCATGCCCTCGAAAGCGTGGTCAGGCACACCTGTAGCCAGCCCCTAAGTAGGCATGGCTACAGCTTCCCCTACAATTCCCCTTTCAGTCTAAAAGAGGATTAAAACTTAACAGTTTAAAGTATCCAAAATTAACAATCATAAAGGTAAAATATAAGAAGATACAACAATCTGCTTATGTCACATCCTAACTGTCTATTTTAACTAAACCCTAAAGTTATCTGACAGAGGTATCCAAGCCTGAACCCCTCGTTCCAATCCTAACCATAAACAATAGGAAGCTATCCCTAACTAGGTATATACACTATCCTAAGTGACAACAATGGGGCGAGGGGAGGTAGCATCCTCCAAGTTACTTCCTGCTGAAATGGGATGATGATAGTCATTTGGGGTCCTGTAGGAAGAAAATGTTAGTATAGTGAAAGTCTTGAAAGAATTGTATCCAGTCCATGTTAGATGGGATTCAGTTGATTGAAGATCTCGCTTGAAATCCTCAACTTGATTGAAGTCAGTACCCGAACCTCAGGCCGGAGTGTCAGTTGAAATGGAGCAAGTTGGATCCAGTGGAGTCGAGGAGGTGTGGCCCATTTTCTTCCCAGGGTGTCCAGGGATTGCTGTCAGGCAGGTCTTCATTGGCTGTGTGGGACTCAAACATAAACAGTTAGCAGAGAAATGTTTGCTTGTGTATGTACACATGATGGGGAATGCAACCAGGAAAGCATAACAATTATGAGAGGGTGTACACCTTGAGAGAAAGATCCAAGAAAAGACAAAGACAGTCCCTAAATTCTTCTTTAATTCTGTATTACATCAATTGGCTTCTTGATACAACACAGAAACACTAAAGTTTAATTAAATAATGTGCTTGGATTTTAGGGGAGGAAAGCCAAATCCACCTGTAAATCCAGCAATTGTTTAACTGAATAAGGACTAGGAAACAAGGAGAAATAGAGTTCTCTGAAAGACAGCTGTAAAGTTTACCATATGGCACGTTCCTTTGGTTTGATGGTTATAGCTACCTTCTCTTCTTAAGTATCTACCCATGCAGTGCTGTTTGACTTCTGGAAATGAGTTTTCCTGTGAAGACAAAAGCAAAATACTTCCCTTTCCTTTGGGAGGTTTCTATTTAGTTTATGAGATATACCTTAGTAGATTACCTGTCATTTGTCCTCGTCGAGAGGTTTTTCCTTTTCCACTCGAATCTTGATCAACTTTGATGGTATCCAAAGTTTTTCTTCTCCTGAGGAAACCAATGCAAAACACCTACCCCATCGTAACACATGTCCTGGTTTCCATACAGAGGTTAGTACATCTTTGAAGTATACTGGCTGATTCAATTCAGAAGTTTTTTTCATCGTCCAGTGTCTTTCTGCAGCTGTTTGTCCTTTTTTGTTGGCATTAAGAAAGTTTAGTGTTAAAAAATCATTATGCAACCTATGTTTGGGGGGGTTTAGTCTTCCAAGCTTATTTGTTGAGCATCTCCTTAAGTGTTCTATTAGATCTCTCAACCACTGCTTGTCCTGTAGTGTTGTGTGGTATACCAGTAACACGCTTTATGTTACAACATATTAAAAAACTGTTCGATTTTGTGGAGACATATGCCGGAGCATTGTTTTTATTTGTGTAGGTATACACATAACTGCCATCACCACTAGCAGGTGTGGAATAACAGAAAAAAAATTTTCAGAGTTAAAAGCAGTAGCCCATTGGAACCCTGAGAATGTGTCTATAGTATGATGCATATTTCAAATTTCCAAATTCTGCATAGTGAAAGACATCCATCTGCCAAACCTCATTTCTCTTAATGCCCTTTGGATTACAACCTGCTGGCAATGGAGTTTGATTATAAAAGGAACAAGTAGGACAGTTTCTCACTATCTGCTTGGCTTGTTGTCAAATGATGAAGTCCTTTTTCAAACCTTTGCTATTTACATGATGTTTCTTATGAAATTCTGAAGCTTTTAGCACACTTCCAATTAATAAACAATCAATCTCATCATTGTCTTGTGCTAGTGGGCCTGGCAGACCTATATGGGATCTGATATGTGTAATGTATATAGGATTACTTCTGTTTCTGATTGTTTCCTGTAATTGTAAAAACAGAGAAGTTAATTCTGTAATATCAGGAATGAATTCTGCAGTCTCAATGTGTAACATGATTCTCTCTGCATATTGAGATCAGTAACTATATTAAGAGTTTCTGAAAATCCATAAGTACCATGAGAATTGCTTATAATTCTGCCTTCTGTACAGATGTATATGGACTTTCAACTACTTTACTTACCTCACCTGCTTTATAACCTGCCTTACCTGATTTGTTGGCATCAGTGCAGAAGGTAAGAATCCAGAACAGGAACGCCTGTGGAGAGAGGGCAGTTTCCAGGCCTAGGCCTCGGGCCTGATGAAACCCAGAGCCTGTCCCAAATGGGGTGTAGGTTTCCAATATCCCACTCCTGACAACCAGATATAGTGGGAAATTACCAATATGGAGTCAGGTAGAAATATAAGGGTATTTAACAGGGAAAAGCCTTACTTACAGAGCAACCTAGCCAGCTGGCGTGGCAGAGGTCTGTATGCAAGCCTAAATGAGAAACCTAAAGAGAAAACGCAGTCACACTATTTCACCCTGACCACGACCTTGCAAACATGGTCAGGCACACCTGTAGCCAGCCCCTAAGTAGGCATGGCTACAGCTTCCCCTACACATTCACATTTGAAGAGTTACCTAATCAATATTGGTCTTGACAGGTGATAATAAAGAGCTTCAAGAACTCTTGCCAACACACCAAGATTTGCATAAATCTGTAGACTAGCTCATATTGAAGATGAATACCTCAGGATGATTGCATATCAATTGTCATCAATAGTTTATCTCCATGTTGTTTAGACATGAAAATGAAATCATAAGCATCTCAATACAATAAGACTAGCCTCATACTGGTTTGAACATAGACCATAGAATCAGTTCTTCTGTATGGGGTTAGCAGTGTCTTCATAGGATGGCTGTTCAAATATATAAAAAGTAATAAAAATAAATACATGGGAGTATATCTAGGAGAGAGAACACATTTTATGTTAATCTTGAAGAGCATATTTATATTTATTATTGCTTTTTTGCTTTCTGTAGACCACCTTATTTTCTTAGAATATAGCTTTCATTATATCTGATGAGATCTGGACATTTTCTCTCTGATTCCCATTGTCCTCAGAGGGGGTTCCTGAAACCTTTACAGCCATCTGATAAATGACCTATAGAGAAGCATGAAGAAAATTAAGTTCCACCTGACTTAGTTACCCATGCTGTTTCAAGCTTCTGGAGTCTGACCCTGAGTCATTTAGTTTTTACATATTTTTCCATTTTAAAATATTGTTTTCATTTCATTTTGTATTCCAACCACAGCTCTAGGAAGGGTTTGTCCTAAGCATAATAGCAAAAAGTATTGCAATCTGTATTGGATTTCGTTTATAAGAATGGATAATTCATGTAAGGCTTGGCCCTACAGATAGTAAAGTATCACAAGGCTATTATAAAACATCCATTCCAGTCTTCTGGACAGGACAAGCTTGTAAATACCTTCCATCGAGGAACAAAACCTCAATGTTCAACAATTCTGGTTTCTCTAGTGCTGTCTGTAAACACATGGTCTGCCTGTTCTCTGCATATCCTCCCCTTAACTGTAACTAAGTAACAGGCACAAGGAATGCATTTAGACAGCTATGAGTTAGAGAAGGCAGAGCTTGGAGAGAGAATCTGATGTTAGCGTCAAAGCTGACTCATAAAACCAACTGTTTTCACAAAAAGCATAAATGCTCATTAGGATAATGCAAGAGATTACTCTATGGTGAAATGGGCCCCAATATGATTCAAACTGATACAGAGATGTAGTTTGGAGGTGGCCATGAGCATCAGTAGCTCAAATACCTCCCCTTTATAATTACAACAGTGTAATGAACTGATGTATTTGATATTAATAGCTTAAAATTTTTCTAATAAAGAAAGCCATTTCATACCTAACAAAAAAATTCCCCATTATTATTAAGAGGAATGCTTCAAAAGTACATTGTAGATAAATATGTTATACATTATGATTCTTTTAAGGCTTTTAAAAAGAAAGTCTTAAAGAAAAACAAACATTATTTAAAATTAACTTTTGTGAAATAAGGAATGCCATAAGATGTTGCATACTTGACTATTTAGCTAGAAAATTTAAAATACAAAACCTGTAATAGTTCTAGAACAGCTTGGAGCTCCTCACACAGTGAGAGAAGTATTGGCCTTTGTATATTTTTTTCCTTTTTTATAGCTTTATATTAGAAACAAGATTCTTTTGCAGGACCATTCCATGTCCCATTTCCTGACATCCTCAGCTGACACTTATTGACCAACAATCCCTTCGCTTCTTTTGCTCCCCAGGGAGGGTGGGACCTTCCATGAGGCATATTCAAATTCTCTCATATCATTTGGAGTAGGGCCTAGACCCTCCCCCATGTATAGACTGAGAGATTATCCCTCTATGTGGAATGGGTTCCAAAATCCCTTTGTGTAATAGAGAGAACTACTGATCCTCTACCAGAGTTGAATGGATTAACCAGCCCTCCAACTGACATCCAGACTCAGGGTTCTGGAAGTGTGATAGGCTGGTTTCCCAGCTATCAGTCTAGGGAACATGAGCTCCCCATTGTTCAGGTCAGCTGTTTCTGTGGGTTTCTCCACCCTGGTCTTGACACATTTGCTCATCTCTACCCCTATCTCTGAAACTAGATTCAGTTCAGTGTTTAGCTCTGGCTGTTTGCTTCTGCTTCAATCAGTTACTGGATGAAGGCTTAGCCTTGTTTTTAAACTGCTCATTGCTTCTTTCTTTCCCTTTTGTGTTGATTGGGTTATTAAGTATTTAACTTTATAATCCATGCATCATGTATATTCTAATAGTTAACTACAAATCCATCTACATCATTTAGATAAATGGTTCTCAACCTGTTCCTCAGAGGCACTTTGGGAGACAAATATTGGATATCCTGCATATCAGATATTTATATTATGATTTGTAGTAGCAAAATTACAGCTATGACATAATGTTATGGTTCAGCAGTCACAAGAACATGAGGAACTCTATTAAAGGATCAGCATATTGCAAAGATTGAGAACCAGTACTCTAGGTTGAAAGGAAGAGTTTTAATTCTTTACTATGATAGGATATTAGGTTACACATTAGAGATGCTACCAGTCTTGCCCAACTTCCTTCTAAATATCGATGTTACACATGGCTTCCACCCTCATAATAATTAAAGTGATGAATGTAACTGGATGTTTTCTGTCCCACCCAGTCCCCCTTGACTAATTTCTCTTCTGTCCACTGGTCCCCACAGTCATTTAGGAAAGAATCATCCTGAGACTTAATGTTCATTATATTTGTTTGGCCAATGACTCAGGCATATTACTGACTAGCTCTCACAATTAAATTAAACATTTCTATTAGTCTTTATTTTGCCATGAGGCTCATTTCATGTTACCTCAGATCTCAGTTCCCAGGTGACTAAATGGCTTCTTCCTGACTCTGCCTACTTTCTATAAACATCTTTGTTTGGATCTAATGCCTGGCTCTATTCTTCTTGGCCACTGTACAAAAGAGCTTTATTCATTAACTAATGAAAGCAACAAATATTTGCTGCATACAAAAGGATATCCCACATCAGTGATGCCTCTATGCCACCTTGTATGAAGTGTTAACATCAAGTATGGTAATCACATGGCACACAACTCAACCTTTTATAGAAAGGGCAACTCCAGAAATCTTAAACACATTGAGAACATTCATTTGGTAACATGGTCAAGAAATAATTGCTTATCTTTTGCAAAGGTTTTACATTTATTTCCTAATCAGTTTGTCTGTAGAAGGCATCTGCTCAGCTGCTAAAAATCCTGGTGATACTGAGTTCAGTTCATTTGATATAATATTTCACCACAGATTTAAGTGAGGAGAGGGGAGATGCAACTCTCATCAACATGGTGCAGTTATTACAAAGAATAGTGATGGCTTCTAGAGTGCATTATAAATAGGAGCTTTTGAATTAAAATTCCAATTATAAGATAAATTGAAAAATAACTGAAGGAAATAAAATATTTGCATTGTGAGTATTTTGGGAGTGGCTGACTGTAAAGTACAATATTCACTTAACAGCATTAGGAATTAGAGACTGATAAAGATTGATGTCTTCCTTTTTTCAATACAACTTGGGCTCTTTGAATAAATATTTTAACACTTGATCATCTGTGAGATGTGCAACTTTCAAATAACACTTGATTCTTGGTGGTATTTTTCCAGTGTTAGCTATCACAGATTTTCTTTGCAACTCTTCTAATAAGAATATGTTCCATCTTTCTATTACCCAAAGTAAGATGCTGAAAATTGGACAGACCATGAGTGATTAGAAGGTTCTAGCAACATTGGAGCTTGACACCAACTAGAACCTTTTCTGTCAGGTACACATTTAAAAGAAATATAATCTCTGCTGGCTACCAAGACTGGAATACTCTGACACAGCAGCAGAATTGGAACAGGGAGCCCCCTTTTATATAGCTGCTGGGTTATCTCAGCAGGATCAAGGGAGCTACTGAAATATTATGAAAAGTTATCTTGACATCCTGACAGAAAGGGAGTTTTTTTCCTTTTTAATCAGACCTAGATATAATTCCTTATGTCAAGAAACAGCCATGATCCTACTGGTTTCTAGCCACTGTATTTGAAGAAATATTTCATTAATAATGTCATTGTAGTCTGATGAGTTTATAAGAAATGACCCTGGACATTATGTGTTGTTTCAAATGTACAAGTATGGATTTTTAGGATCTATTATGGCTATTAGAGTACAAGAGTAAAAATGTAAAATTCATTGTTTAATTAGACCAGAAATATTGGCAAAATATCCTTTGCTGGTCATGAGATTTGCTATATATCAACATGTAGATGTTTAGACACATTTACCACATAGGATGATCTAGTGAGGTTTTTAATGTTTGTTCATATATTTAAAATCTATTTGTGTTATCCTAGGATTTTTCTTAAGATAACACCCTTTCTTAGGATATCCTATTATTTCCTTAGCACCGATATTGTCTGAAGCAGTTGATTTTAATACCATCATATTGTTGTACATTGTTGTATTTTCTCTTTCCACCCTCATTAATAACAAGTTGAGAAAGACTTAATGATTTTTAACTTAACATAATAAATGCATAATTATTTACATAGCTCAATACATCTAAAGACAGACATATTACAGTTGGAAAAAAAGAAACAAGAATTCCTGCATCGTCCCTGTGTTCTTTGAAGACTTTCTATTTCGAAATAAAATCGTGATGATATTTTTTACTGGTAGCTTGTTCAAATAGGAGTCTTAATATAGAGAGTTGAGAATTGAACATTTGCCATAATACAATTTGTATTATTGCTTTCATATTGATCGACTCCGTGGGGCATTGAGATGCTAATATTTTAACTATTGTGGTGACATATTGTTTATCATCTAATAAAGACAATGAAGATCATAATGCAAAGGCAGTCATACTAGTTAGCCATCAAAGCTGGACATTGGTGGCACAGTCTTTTAATCCCAATACACAGGAGATAGAGGCAGATGGATCTCTGTGATTTCAAGACCACCTGAATTACATGAGAGCGAATCAATCTAAAAGAGAAACAGAGTTCATGCATTTAATCCCATTACTAGAAAGAATATAAGGCTCTTAGTGCTGTCTCATGAGTAGTCTATGATTTGGTGAGAAGGAATGTAGTCTGTAGATGAAATCTGAGGTTCAGTAGACCTTGCCTTCACTCTGATCATTGTCAGAGGTGAGAACACTCTGGTAATTTGGATGATTTGCTTCTCTGAAGTTCAGCATGAACCCCAATATCTGTTTCAGGTTATAACTTTTGGTACTACAGAGTATTGCTAGATTCTTAAACCAAAGAAAACCTTTTCTTAAAAAAGATTTTACACACATTTTTATTTATGTATATAAATAAATATATATGCATATATATATATATATATATATATATATATATATATGATGTCTACATATTTGTGTGTGTGTGTGTGTGTGTTATGTGTGTATGGTAATGTGCTCAAAGACCCTAGAAGAAAATAGCAGTTCTCCTGGAGCTGGGATTACATGAGGCTGTTTATTGCTTGTCCTGGTTGGTGGTAAATGAATTACAGACTCTACAAGAACAAGAAGTACCATTTTATTTTTAAACTCCACTATATTTATCTATTTTTATTTAAGTTACCAACCTCTGTTCCTCCTCCCTCCCTCTCTCCCATTCCCTTACTTCCTACCATCTCACCCCCAAACCACGCATTCCTAAGAGAGGTAAAGCCTCCCTTGGGGAGGCAACAAAGTCCAGTATATAATAGGGTTTAGCTCCAGTAAATAATGGAAGCAGATATAGTGACCCACAGCCAAGCACCAGGTTTAGCTGCATGAGGTCAGTTGAAGAGAGGAAAGACCCAGGGAATAGGAGCTCATGGACTCTGGACAGTAGCTGAGGAACCTATATAGGACCTAATTAGGCCCTTTGAATGTGGGTGACAGGTATTTGTCTTAATCTGTTATGAGGCTCTTGGCACTTGGAAAACAAGCATACCCTAATTATATCTTAACTGCATACCCTACCCTCCATTCCCAATGTTTTACAATTTTTCTCAAGCAAAATATTTTTGCCTTAAAGGATTTGGTCCTAAATTCAACAGTTGTATGCAATAATAGAAGGAATTCTTGTTTCATATGGTGGCAAATAAATGTACAAACACAGGTGCTGACATGGTTTCTCAGAGAAGACATCATAATATATATCAGAAACCTGTACGATGTCATATTAAGCTTGGAGTTGCTTCGATGAGAGTAGCCAGATTCCTCAAATCCAAATGCTTGAGATACTTTCTGTGTGTGATTAACTTCCTTAATTAATATCACACATGGAATTTTATTGTCCTGGATCTTGGTTTGTTTTCTCCATGACATCTGTCCATTTTTAAAACTTCTATTCTTCCATGCAGGTTTATATCACACACTTAGAGCAGGCACTAAAAAGGTGAGGAGGATTCCAAATTGAAGTGTGTGTGTGTGTGTGTGTGTGTGTATGCTCATTCATGTGTGTAAAATAGGGCTTTGGCCTGTAATTGGGATACCTCACAGAACCTAAAGCCTAGATTTGTTTGTGGGGTTTATTTTACTTTGGGGATGGCTCTAACTCACAAGACATGATAACCAGAAGGGTGTATGGGGCATTAACTGTATGGGTCATACCTTCCTGGAATTGAAGGAAAGGTGCAAGTTCATTGAATATGTGCATGTGTCTGTAGGAGTATTTGTGCCCAAGTGTGTTTCTGGGTGTATGGCTATGTACCTGACATTTATGATAAGGCAGTGTGTGCATACTGGTAAACTAGTTGTGTATAGGAACTTTGGGTATATGGGAAGCAGTATCAGGCAGAACCTGACACCTAGTCCTGAGGAGACAGCTTTGAATATAATGGAGTATTAACAATGGACCTGACTCAGAATGCTATCTATCTATCTATCTATCTATCTATCTATCTATCTATCTATCTATCTTTCTGACTTCTGTCTCTATCTCTGAATCTCTCCCCTCTCTGTGTTTTCTCTTTATGCATGTGTATGTACATGCTTTGCAGTACGGAGATGGACAACTAGTTGTAGAAGCACATAGATGGTTGTGTATAAACAGGATTTGATTGTATGGTTGATGAGTATGTGAATGGTTTCATACATGCATGGGTACCTAAGTGTGTTTGAGTGTGTGGCTATGTACCTGGCATTTGGCTATAGTGAGGAGTATATAGGAATATCAGTAAACTAGCTATAGGTCCTATACATCTCCTGTTCTAAGCTCTCATTCTTTAGATGTGAGTATAAAACATGGAAGAATAGATACGGGAGGAGCTTCCTAGCATGAATGGTTATCTTGATCTATATGTGTAGGTGTTACTTTTGCTGTTGGGGATGTGGTAATAAGCAGTAGCTGAAACCTATCTCTCTATGTATTTGCAGGGTTTCGGGTGTGTAGCAATAAATATGTGGTAGATCCTCACGAAGCCATGCTTTTGTTTGAGGCTTTGGCTACAGAAATGGTGACACCTAGTAGGACCTGCAACTAGATTCCTGTGTGTAATATTGCTTTATAGAGGAGGATACCCAGTACCAATTCAAGTCAAGTAGTGTTTTGCTGGTAGTAGTTGTGGGTGAGGTTGAACATGGCAGACCACGCGAGTATCCCTGTTTGGGGGAGTTTTCCCTGCAGGGAGGAATTAGCATGAAGAACCAGATCTGTGACTGTAGGGCCTATCCTTACCTATGTGTATGTACTGAGAATTTTGTCACTAGGGTGGGGGTATCTAGCAGTACTGATCAAGTACCCATATTTGTGCATTGCATCATTTGATTGGATCAGGAGGTACCTAAGTAACCTGACACTTGGTTCTATATATGTGATTTGTTTAGAAGAGAACAGAAACTGAAACACAGGCCTGACTTTGGGGCTTCAGCTCTATGGGAGGCCATACATAATACAACCCTACACTTATCCCTTTGTGTATGTGCATGCATGGGCAAGAATGTATGTATGTATGTATGTATGTATGTATGTATGTATGTATGTATGTGTGTATTCCCAGTGTTCTGATGTCGATGAAGGGGTCCTTGCAGAATCTGACACCTTGCCAGGCACATACATGGCTTTGTGTTTGTGTGTGAGTGAACATGTGTATATGTGTTCATGTGCTATAGTGAAGTTTGTAACTTGAGCTGATGTACAGTATGATCTGACATACATGCAAGCAACCACAAACACACATGCACACTGTGTCCCTTCCCTTACTGAGAAATCCCATTAGTCAACCCTATGGTTCATGTACTCATGGCAAATCCTCTCTTAAGCAGATCACACATTATACCTAGTAGAACTTGCCACCTATCTGGGATTGTGTGTGTGTGTGTGTGTGTGTGTGTGTGTGTGTGTGTGTGTATTTATATGGGTGGTATTGACACCTACCTATGTTTGGGAACTTTTCTGTAGGATTGGGGGTGCCTAGGTCTTTGTGTTTGTGTATGTGTGTAAGGGTGTGTGTGTGTGTTTATTTATATAGCTGGTTTTGACACCTACATAAGTATGGAGATTTATCTGCAGTAGAAGGGGTGCCTAAAATGTTTTCAGGATGTGGTGTGGGGGTGGGTGGTTATGGGTATATATTTACCTAGCTGGTTATGTGTGTAGGATATGTATGTATGAGAGAAGGTGCCTAAAATTATACTTAGTCATGTGTGTGTGTATGTATATATACTTATATAACTGCTCTTGACAGCTAGTGGGTATTTGTCTGTAGGAGAGAGGGTACCTAAAAGGACACCTAGGGATGTGTGTGTGTGTGTGTGTGTGTGTGTGTGTGTGTGTGTGTGTATTTATATATATGGTCTTGACACCTAGTATTGTGTGTAGAATTTGTCTAGATGAGGGTTGGAAGACACAAAGGATGACTTTAGATATGGTGTTGTTTTGGTACTTATATAGCTGTTTGTAGACAGCTAGTTACATGTGAGTGGATCTGTATGTTCTAAGAAAGAGCGTTGCCTAAGGATACAAATTGTGAGCGAATGGTTTGTGTGTTTCTGTGTGTGTCTGTTGGTGTATTACTGTTGTAGCTGGCTGTATGAACAGACAGTATATGTTGTGTGTTGATTTGCGATGTAGGAAAGGTGGTGCCTAAAAGATTCCTGGTGTTGTGTTGTGTGTGTGTGCTGTCATGTATTAATATATTGTCTTTTTTTCTAGTTATGTGTGTGGGAATTGGTATGTATGAGAGGAGGTGTCTAAAAAACATAAAATAGTGTGTGTTTGTAAGTGTGCGGAGAGAGACGAGAGCGGAGACGAGAGAGAGAGAGAGATGGAGAGACGAGAGAGAGAGAGAGATTATATACTTATATAAGCTGTCTTGACCAGCGTTAGGTTATTATGTGGGAATTATCTGTAGAAAGACGGTCCTAAAAGGAAAATAGATTTGTGTTGTGGTGTTTTGTGTTTGTTTGGTGTGTTTGAGTTTGTCTGTTTGTGTGTGTATTCATACATAGCTGGTATTGACACCTTCTTATATGTGGGGGATTTGTCTGTAGGAGACAGGTAGGCTAAGAGGATGTCATGATGTGTTTTGTGTGTGTGTGTGTGTGTGTGTGTGTGTGTGTATGTTTGTGTGTGGGCACAGGTGTGTGTGTATACTCAAATAACTGGCTTTGACAGATAGTGAGGACCTGTCTGTAGGAAATGTGATGACAAAAAGGATACCTAGATGTGTGTTTTGTCTGTTTGAGTGTGTGTGTGTGTGTGTGTGTGTGTGTGTGTGTGTGTGTGTGTGTGTTTGTACACATACACAGCTGGTCTTTATGGCTATTGTGTTTGGATTTGAGTGTAGAGAAGGAAGAGCATAAAAATATTAATGATATTCCTCTGCTATCTCTCTCTCTCTCTCTCTCTCTCTCTCTGTGTGTGTGTGTGTGTGTGTGTGTGTGTGTGTGTGTGTTGTTTAGGTAGGTAAATTGGATCAGGAATTAATAGGGATCTCAATGGAGTCAGAACTAGTTTGAAAACAAGATTGTTTATTAGGAAGTATTCACACAACTGAGCAAGTCCTGTACCACCAGGCAGAAGAGTGCACAGAGAGAGCCACTTGCCTGCAAATCTCATATATAAAGCCTTGCTAACTCACACTGACCACACCCAAAAGTGCAGGAAGAGTGTCACCTGTGCCAGCCTTAAAGTCATCTGAAAGAGATGTCCAAGCTTGAATACCTCCTTCCAAACCCAAACTTAAACAATAGAAAACTAGCCCTAACTAGGTATCAATAGTGGGGAAAGGGGGCGTAGTATTCTCCAAGCTACTTCCTGCTGAACTGGGACGAAGAAAGCCATGTAGGGTCCTGTGGGGGAAAAATGTTAGTTTAGTGAAAGTCCTGAATGGGATATATCCAGTCCATGTCTGGTGGGGATGCTTGATTGAAGGTCCAGGTTGAAGTCATTATCTTGATTGAAGTTCTGTTGTTGATTGAAGTTCTGGTGTTGATTGAAGTCAGTACCTGAAGTTCTGGCCAGAGTGTCAGTTGAAACCAAGCAAGTTGGATCTAGTGTATTTGAGGAAATGTGGCCCATTTTCTTTCTGGAGCATCCAGGGATTGCAGTCTGGCAGTTCTTCATTAGCTTCTTTCCTGATATATATATATATATAATTAATATAATATATTATAACTATAGCAGGAAAGGCAACAAAAGGAAAATAACAATTATTAGGAAATGTGTACTTTGAGAGAAAGAGCCAAGCAAAGACAAATGACAGTCCCCAGTTTTTCTCCTATTCTGTATTACATCAATTGGCTGCTTAATATAACACAGAAACTCTGAAGTTTATTTTCACAACATGCTTGGATTTAGAGGAGGAAAGCCAAATCCAACTCTAAAGACAGCATTGGTTTAATTGAACAGGGACTAGAAAATAAAGAGAAATAGAGTTCTCTGAGAGATAGCTGTAAATTTAAAGATATGGAACATTCCTTAACTTTTGATGGTGATAGCTACCGTCTCATCTTAAGGATCTAACCATGCAGTGTCCTTTGGCTTCTAGAGATGAGTTCTCCTGTGAAGATAGAAACAAAACACTTTAGTGTCCTTTAGGAGGTTTCTATATAGTTTGTGAGATGTAGCCTGGAAGATTACCTGCCACTTCTGCTCATCTAGAGGTTATTCTTTTTAGACTTGATGCTTAAATACCTTTGATGGTTTCCAAAGTTTTTCAACACTGGCATCAGCACTGAGTGTGCAGATCCTCTGGTCAGGAATCCCCAGCATATGTGTTTCCGAATGTGGCCAAGCACCTACAAGAGATAGAATATTATAGACCAATGTAAAAGCTTGGTGAGAGTTCCACTTTCCCCAAAGAGAACACCTGTGTTGAG
>NW_023276897.1:408280-415780 GCF_003668045.3 Cricetulus griseus
GTGGTTAAGATACCCAGTGAGAATTCATTGGAGGAAACTTACTCTTCCATTGCCATCAGGATAAAATTACAGGTGTGTCCATGATTAATCATGTAAACCTGTTTGCACTTGCCCTTTCATTGCTAGAACACCCATCTGGCTTGAACATTTGCATAGTTGTGTGCTTTGCTGCAGTCTATGTTAGTTCATGGGTTTATCTGTCCTGTTGTATCTGGAATATACTCTTCCTTGGAATCAACTATTTCCTTTGGCTCCAAGAGTCTTTCTCTTTTCTCTTCTCTATATTCCCTGAACCTTAAGGCATAATTTTCATGAGGCCATCCCATTTGAACTAAGTATTACAAGGTCTCACAATTTATCCATATTGTTATGAGTCTGTGATAGGTCCATATCCTCTGAGAGAGTTTCACTGGTGTGGGCTGTTTGAAACATTAATCTCTCAGTATAGCAGTATGTCATCAAGAGTCATTTTACCACTATGCTCCTTTAGCAGGGTAATAATACCGGGTTTTTCCATAGGCCCATGACCTATCTGCTCAGATTTTTAGATACTTTAGCAGTGTCACTTATTGCTTATATCTCCTGGAGAGGGCTTCAAAACCCATCACAGAGTGGTTGGTTATTGGCAAACTAAGCTATTATTGTTTCATTCTATTTGGTCAATTGGTCACTGTTGTCCTAGTGTTTGTAGCTGGGTGATATTGATGACTGCTTCTCCTTCACTAAATGCAGAGTATATTCCTGTGTCATGATTGACAGTCAGGAGTGGTGCAGCATCTAGGTATACACCAGCTCAGCTTCTCCATGTTGGCTCACACACATTTGTCTTTCTTCAGGAATAGGCCTAACAAAAAGGTTGCATATAAGTAATAGTTTAGAAGTATGGGTGTGTTTTGGAGGTTTTCCAGGGGCACATCTACAAGTTATTTAATTAATATTAGAACCTGATCATGTTTTCACTAAACAACACCCCCCCCCCCCCCCCCCCCCCGCCCCCCCCCCCCCCCCCATTCTTTTCTTCAGATTTTTTTCTCAATGAATATTGAACTTTGTTTCTCTTTATTGATCTGCTTTGGTTTTTGTATGCTCTCTTTTCAGTTTTGGTAGGTTATACAAGGTTAGAAATTTACCATGTGCTCCAGCTTTCCATTTCATGCCAGTATTCATTTTAAAAATACATCCAAAAGAAGAATCAGAGGAACCATCGTAGTCAGGGACAGCACAGGAGCATTGCACACAGAGAAATTGGCTAGCACTCAGGCACTCACAGAGATATGGGAGCCTGTACACATCTTTGCCGGGCCCTATGCATATATGTTATTGCTAAGTAGCCTGATGTCATTGTGGGTTTCCTAACTGTGGAAGGCTGGTGGTCACTGATTCTTTGGCCTACTTCTGCTGCCCTTTTCCTCCTGCTGCTGCATTGCCCAGTCATATAGTAGCATATTATTCCATGTTTGGTTGATGTTCCTGGGAAGCCTGTCCTTTTCTGAGGGGATATGGCAAGAGAGGAAATCTGGGGAAGACAAGGGAGAGTCAGTGGGAGGGCAAATAGGGGACTATATGGTCAGTTTATAATATTGGAGGAATGAACAAAAATACTAGGAAGTGAGCAATTTGAAAGAGAAATGTGTTGACAACATTGGCTCCTAGATAGCCTTTTTATTATATCACTATATAGAGAAAAAAGAAACCTTGGGACATTATCATTATTTATACTTACAGAGATATTGGGAAACATTATACCTGTAATATCATCCCTCTAAGAAACATTGTCAGATCAGATAAATATAATAGAATAAAAATGTAATTTGATTAATCATGTATCAAATGGTCTAATCTATAGAAATAATAAAAACTTCAAAATAAGTTGTAAATGTACATGTGTTTTAACATACATGATGATATCATGAATTTCTGAGAAATGTTACATGAATTGAGTTTCATGACAGCAAAAGACTATTACCTAATACAGAATGATTTTCTGCATTGTTTAAAGCCCACTTTTTTAGTATGTTGTTGACAAATATGATATAGTTTTCACCAAAATTATGTCAGTGTAAAATATACAATTTGGGAACAGGAAAAAAGGGTAAATTGGATGGATTTTAAAGGCTTACCATAGAATTTGGTAATGGAAATTTTTTCTTATAAAACTGCCTTTTTTTCTCCAAGGATAGGAGACCATCTGTTAATTTTTTTACCATGATAATGTCCAATCCCTCTGATTTATTTCTACAGTAATGTTGATTTTTGGTTACTATTTGTTCTATACTTTCATTAAGAAAGTATTTCAAGTATTTATGGTTATATGATTTCCATAGGTTATTTAGGTTATTGAGAATGTAGTAGTAAACAAGAAAGAAAAGTTTATTCCCAAGAATGATTATGAAGTAATTTGATTTGTATAGATTGGTTAATACATTTTTATCTTCAGATAATATGTTTGCAGGAGGGACATGATATATTCTCCATATCAAAATGAAACCCCTGTTACTTGCCAAAATAAACACTTCCCAATGATTCTTTACATTCCAGCCATTTTTGGTGTAAAAGCATCATAGTTTGGCGATAGATTTAAACTCTGTTTTTCTCCTACTTAATCATTTTGGGTAAGGTTTTGTCTGTGTTGTTTGCCCTTTTCAATAATCAAGCTTCTATGTTTCTGCAATGTTCATTATTGTCTATTTACTTAGATTCAGTTCTCAACTTCAGTATGGTTTCCAGACTTGTTTGGGGTGGGACTTAGTTTAATTATATTTTTTGTGACCCATTAGTTCATAGTCAATTTGCCTCAGATCTGACACACTTTTTCACATAAAAACTGAAAGGGATAAAATTTCCCTAACACCTACTTCTCTTTGTTTTTAATCTAGTTTTCTCAGTTGGTGTTGACATGGATTTTGCAAATCAATTCACTAACAAGAGCAGTGAAAAGGTGAAAATACAGCTGGACCTGAAGGCCAGTGCCTCTGAAGAGGAGACACTTTCAGATCACTATGTCATCCTCAGGAGCCTTGGCAAAGGGAACTTTGCTGAGGTGAAGCTTGCCTACCACCTTCACACAGAGGTGCAAGTTGCTGTCAAGGTCCTACAAAATGGAACCAACAATGACTTCAGCATAAATACCGAAATTGACATGTATAAAACTTTGAACCACCCGTATATTATCAAGCTGTTCCATATCATCAACACCAAAGAATACACCTATATAGTGTTGGAACATGCTGCTCGTGGAGATCTGGTGAGCTATATTGGGAGGGTGGGCCGTCTGCAGGAGGAGCAGGCCCAGCACATTTTTACACAGCTGGTGTGTGCAGTTCACTACTGCCATGACAATGGCATTGCACACAGAGACATCAAGCTAGATAATATCCTGCTTGATGACAAAGGCAACATCAAGCTGTGCGACTTTGGCCTGGCCACCCGAGTCACCCCTGGCCAGGGTACCAAGGGGTTCTGCGGAACCCTGGAATATTGTGCTCCAGAGTTGTTCTCTGGCAAGGAATACGATGCAAAGGCAGTTGACATCTGGAGCCTGGGAGTGGTTTTATATACAATGGTGACTGCATCCTTTCCCTTCAAAGCCAAAACCTTTTCAGACATGAAGGAGGCAATGCTGGATCCCAAGTACCACCTCCCTTACACCCTTTCCCAAAACACAGCAAACATCATTGTGCAGTTGTTCACTGTGAAGCCTGAGCAGAGGCCCAAGATATTTGACATTAGGCAGCACCAGTGGCTCAAGATGAAGGAAGAATTTGGGAAAATCACACCATCCTTAGAAGCACTCTGGAACAACCTGAATCCCAGCATTGTGGTGGCTATGGGGAGAATGGGCTACCACCCCAAGGACATTAGTGCTTGTCTACGTGAGAAGAAATTCAATAACATCATGGCCACGTACCTAATTTTAAACCACACGTCACCCTGTGACCACTGTAAATATGCTGCGAAATTCTTGCCAGCTCGTGTTACTATGTCCCCAGCAGATGCTCTCACTAGCTTTCCAACTCAGCGGGGACTGAGTGAGCTTGCTTTTCCCATCTTGCTGGAGGAACACCAGGTGCATGATGAGAAGGGATCAAGGAAGAAGAGAATGAGAAGCCTGAGCATGCGTGCCCGCTTGTGCTGCCAGCAAAAGAGAAACAAACATCCACACCCAGCCCCCAAATTGGCGCATAAGGGTACTTACATCAAGAGCAGATCGTTGGCACTGAATAGCATGATTTGCAGTTGCTCATCCTCAAGATCCCTGTCCTCTGAGAGCATTTCTTCTGCATCCTTCTTGTCCTTTGAAACACCCCAGGAAGTCAACACACCCAACAATAGCTCAGACATTCAGAGTTCAGGGAGTTACAAGGAGGTCCCTCACATTGTGAACACCACTGCCACATACGACATCCACAGAGGTTCTCTTCAGACCACATCCAAGAACAGCTTGGATGATGTCCCTCCTGAAGGCATACCTGAAATCCAGAGATACTCCCTTCAGGCAACATCAAAGAAGAGCTTTGAAGATGTCCCTCCTAAAGGGATACCTGAAATCCGAAGATCATCTGGTTGGCAAAAATATAAGAACAGCTTTGAAGATGTCCCTTCTGAAGACACAACTGAACTCCAGAAATCATCCCTTCAGGAAACATCCAAGAACAGCTTTCATGATGTCCCTCCTGAAGACATTGATGAAATCCAGAGATCTTCTCTGCAGCAATCATCTCAGAAGAGCTTCGACAATGTCCTCCTTGAAGGCATCCCTGAAATCCAGAGACCTTCCCTTCCGGCTACCTCTAAGAACAGCTTTGAAGATGTTCCTCAAAGAGGTGTAACTGCAGCCTCTGAGAGCCATCTATCGCAAGGTTGGAAGAGGGTGAAGAAAAGAATTGGAAATTGTCTGGGACGACTATGCTGCTGTGTGCCAGCCTCCAAAGGAAGCCATGTTTCTCAGAAGGAAGAGGAACCAGTGGAAGTGGAGAGCAGTGCAGTCACACACATGCAGATCCATGGGGTGCCCAAGATGCACTCCTGTGTTTCTTAGTCTATATATTTTCTAAAGTCCACTGCAACAATCACAAATGATTTCATTGAAGGTGGACAACAGAAGATGAGAAGCAGACGTTGCAGAGGCATCAAGAATTAATTAGTTAAAATAGGAAAGTATAAGACGGGAGTCAAAATTTTGGGGGAAGAAAACTGCAAAGGCTATGGAAGAGTGGGAGGGGAAGAAACACTTGAAAATGGATGGCCCAGAAGGAAATAAGAGTCAAGAATCTGAACTACATATTTCAAAGTTCTTAAGACTGTGTTTAGCATATGTCTCTATCTTCTGAAGTGATAAGTCTCTATGAAGGTTGAGACATGGGATAGGAATTTTCCTTGTGTGACTGAAGAGCTGATGTTAGAGCCCTGCAGGTAGTTAAGATGGCAGTTTGTCTACTACCCCAGGAGAGAAGTCCAGCACAGGAGGAAGTAAGCCATCTACTTCCACAGGATTCTCCATAGACACCATAGTTAGCAAGGGTAAGTCCCATGGATGGACTTCCATATCATTCTTCTCAGAGTGAAACATTGTGCCAAAATTCAACTCCAATCTGCCCCTGAATTAGAAGTCCTGATGGGACAGTCTCCATGGATTCACCACAGCAATACTTAATTTCTTTCTTTACCTTCAAGATGAGGTCCAAGGGAGATGTTTTGCCATACTTGGGATAGGTGAGCCTCTTCCTCCTCTGGCTCCCTTCTTTGCTGTCCTGTTTGCAGCCTACCTACATCCCTTTGTCCCTCTTATCATAGGAATCACAGTCCCACTGCATGATGCTGTGTCATTTGGCAGTTGGTGAAGGACCCCTTACTGTGGGGCATTTGTCAGAAGCATATTTGTCTCCTAACAGGAATGTGACAGCAAGCTGGAAGGAAATGGGTACCACTATGGATGGAAAGCAGGGATATTGCTCCACTTTGGAAGGTGGGTATTGCTTGCCTATCTTGGAGCACAGTAGAAAGATGACTTAGTCCACAGTCTTGAAAATACTTTTCATTCAGATCCAACATCTGAGGTCAGACCTAGACTGAACCGTTTGACCATAGAGTTGAGGAATTCTCCCAAACGTTGTACTTGGTTGTCCTCCTGTGAATGTTGTCTTTAGTGATGTCATGGACACATTCCAGGCAGATCACTGCCGTCTGCAATGAATAGTGGCCACTCAGAAGGGACTGAAGGGCAGGGCCCATCTGTGGGCCTCATATGGCTAAAGGCAGCACTGAGGCCACCAATCTAGTCCTGTTGTATGACAGGTGTTTCTGTGATCTGGTCTACAATTGACACTGATCTACAAACAAGCATGAGGCTGCCAAAGCCAGCCTTTAAAATTCCAAGGAAAATGGTCATTGAGTTCATATTGCAGAGGGACAAAGTCATAATGAGAGACAACACAGTCATTCATAGAGAGGGATCTTGGCATAACTTGGGCAAGTAGAGCATCTTTCCCCTCTGACACTGTATCGCCTAAACTTTATGGAGAAACAGGTTGTGTAGAGCGGGTGAACATCTTGTCACAACTGTACACTCGGACAGTCAATCTGAAACTGGCCAGTTACTTACTCTGTACTGGGATGAGGAACTACATACATGAGGGTGGACACAGCCTTGCAAGGAAAACTAGCACAAAGCTACTGAACTTCTTGCTTATGTGGGCTTAGCTGCTCTATATCACAGGCTGATTACAAAGGCTAGTTCCTGTCCTGGTGTACTTTACTGAAGCCAGGCCCTGGCAAAGGGAAACTTGGGTGCTATAGCCTGATTAGTCTAACCCAGGACAGATGACCTAAGAAAATCACTGGCTCTTGACACAGGTGCTAGTGATTAAAAAGGCAATACTCAATATGAAGAGATGTGATGTTTATTTCTGTTTACTAACATTGGCCTTGATTCTTAT
The DNA here is from genome assembly GCF_003668045.3 of Cricetulus griseus. Classification (NCBI taxonomy): domain Eukaryota; kingdom Metazoa; phylum Chordata; class Mammalia; order Rodentia; family Cricetidae; genus Cricetulus; species Cricetulus griseus. The sequence goes on from NW_023276897.1 coordinate 415,216, forward strand.
GGGAACTTTGTGTGTCCCTACTACGAAAGTCATGCTCCTGTATTTATCATTTCCTTCTGAGAAAACAGATGTCGGCTGAGGCCCCTACTGCCAGTCGCTCCCTCCCTCACTTTTTGTCTGCCGCATGGAGCAGGAGCATGTGCTATCAATACCAGCTCCTTATAGCAGGACCTTCATAAACATCATCCCAAAACTATCCACAGGTGTCCTCATCACAGAGGACAGTGAGTACTTGAGATACTTTAGGACATAATGCGTTTGATTGGGACAATACTTAAATATACCAATTGGCCTATTGACACTGCCAAGATGACCAATTTGGTATGGGTGGGTCACATGGATCCCATAGGTCTACTCCAGGTCTGTTAATGGCATTCTTTTCTCTCCTAATATTTGCAGGGACTTTTGGACATGATGTTTTATGGAGGCTGATGTTCACCAAGTATATATCCTGACTGATTTAGACATGAGGACCTTAGCTGTAGTGCAAAAAGGAGAGCACCTATGCGTAGACATGTTGCTGGGAGGATACTTTTCCTCCTTGACACGTAGAGCAGGATTCCTG
>NW_023276897.1:420780-436398 GCF_003668045.3 Cricetulus griseus
GTGAGGTATCCCAATTGCATGCCAAAGCCCTATTTTACACACATACATGACCACACACACAAACACACACACACACACACACACACACACACACACACACACACACATACACACACACTTCAATTTGTAATCCTCCTCACCTTTTTAGTGCCTGCTATAAGTGTGTGATATAAACCTGCATGGAAGAATAGAAGTTTTAAAAATGGACAGATGTCATGGAGAAAACAAACCAAGATCCAGGACAATAAAATTCCATGTGTGATATTAATTAAGGAAGTTAATCACACACAGAAAGTATCTCAAGCATTTGGATTTGAGGAATCTGGCTACTCTCATCGAAGCAACTCCAAGCTTAATATGACATCCTACAGGTTTCTGATATATATTATGATGTCTTCTCTGAGAAACCATGTCAGCACCTGTGTTTGTACATTTATTTGCCACCATATGAAACAAGAATTCCTTCTATTATTGCATACAACTGTTGAATTTATGACCAAATCCTTTAAGGCAAAAACATTTTGCTTGAGAAAAATTGTAAAACATTGGGAATGGAGGGTAGGGTATGCAGTTAAGATATAATTAGGGTATGCTTGTTTTCCAAGTGCCAAGAGCCTCATAACAGATCAAGACAAATACCTGTCACCCACATTCAAAGGGCCTAATTAGGTCCTATATAGGTTCCTCAGCTACTGTTCAGAGTCCATGAGCTCCTATTCCCTGGGTCTTTCCTCTCTTCAACTGACCTCATGCAGCTAAACCTGGTGCTTGGCTGTGGGTCACTATATCTGCTTCCATTATTTACTGGAGCTAAACCCTATTATATACTGGACTTTGTTGCCTCCCCAAGGGAGGCTTTACCCCTCTTAGGAATGCGTGGTTTGGGGTGAGATGGTAGGAAGTAAGGGAATGGGAGAGAGGGAGGGAGGAGGAACAGAGGTTGGTAATATAAATAAAAATAGATAAATATAGTGGAGTTTAAAAATAAAATGGTACTTCTTGTTCTTGTAGAGTCTGTAATTCATTTACCACCAACCAGGACAAGCAATAAACAGCCTCATGTAGTCCCAGCTCCAGGAGAACTGCTATTTTCTTCTAGGGTCTTTGAGCACATTACCATACACACATACACACACACACACACACACACACATATGTAGACTATATATATATATATATATATATATATATATATATATAATTTACATATAAGCCATATATATACATATACATTAAATGCGTATATATTTATTTATATACATAAATAAAAATGTGTGTAAAATCTTTTTTAAGAGAAGCTTTTCTTTGGTTTAAGAATCTAGCAATACTCTGTAGTACCAAAAGTTATAACCTGAAACAGATATTGGGGTTCATGCTGAACTTCAGAGAAGCAAATCATCCAAATTACCAGAGTGTTCTCACCTCTGACAATGATCAGAGTGAAGGCGAGGTCTACTGAACCTCAGATTTCGTCTACAGACTACATTCCTTCTCACCAAATCATAGACTACTCATAAGACAGCACTAAGAGCCTTAAATTCTTTCTAGTAATGGGATTAAATGCATGAACTCTGTTTCTCTTTTAGATTGATTCGCTCTCATGTAATTCAGGATGGTCTTCAAATCACAGAGATGCATCTGCCTCTATCTCCTGTGTATTGGGATTAAAAGACTGTGCCACCAATGTCCAGCTTTGATGGCTAACTAGTATGACTGTCTTTGCATTATGATCTTCATTGTCTTTATTAGATGATAAACAATATGTCACCACAATAGTTAAAATATTAGCATCTCAATGCCCCACGGAGTCGATCAATAGGAAACCAATAATACAAATTGTATTATGGCAAATGTTCAATTCTCAACTCTCTATATTAAGACTCATATTTGAACAAGCTACCAGTGAAAAATATCATCACGATTTTATTTCGAAATAGAAAGTCTTCAAAGAACACAGGGACGATGCAGGAATTCTTGTTTCTTTTTTTCCAACTGTAATATGTCTGTCTTTAGATGTATTGAGCTATGTAAATAATTATCCATTTATTATGTTAAGTTAAAAATCATTAAGTCTTTCTCAAACTTGTTATTAACGAGGGTGGAAAGAGAAAATACAACAATGTACAACAATATGATGGTATTAAAATCAACTGCTTCAGACAATATCGGTGCTAAGGAAATAATAGGATATCCTAAGAAAGGGTGTTATCTTAAGAAAAATCCTAGGATAACACAAATAGATTTTAAATATATGAACAAACATTAAAAAACTCACTAGATCATCCTATGTGGTAAATGTGTCTAAACATCTACATGTTGATATATAGCAAATCTCATGACCAGCAAAGGATATTTTGCCAATATTTCTGGTCTAATTAAACAATGAATTTTACATTTTTACTCTAGTACTCTAATAGCCATAATAGATCCTAAAAATCCATACTTGTATATTTGAAACAACACATATTGTGCAGGGTCATTTCTTGTAAACTCATCAGACTACAATGACATTATTAATGAAATATTTCTTCAAATACAGTGGCTAGAAACCAGTAGGATCATGGCTGTTTCTTGACATAAGGAATTATATCTAGGTCTGATTAAAAAGGAAAAAAACTCCCTTTCTGTCAGGGTGTCAAGGTAACTTTTCATAATATTTCAGTAGCTCCCTTGATCCTGCTGAGATAACCCAGCAGCTATATAAAAGGGGGCTCCCTGTTCCAATTCTGCTGCTGTGTCAGAGTATTCCAGTCTTGGTAGCCAGCAGAGATTATATTTCTTTTAAATGTGTACCTGACAGAAAAGGTTCTAGTTGGTGTCAAGCTCCAATGTTGCTAGAATCTTTTAATCACACATGGTCTGTCCAATTTTCAGCATCTTACTTTGGGTAATAGAAAGATGGAACATATTCTTATTAGAAGAGTTGCAAAGAAAATCTGTGATAGCTAACACTGGAAAAATACCACCAAGAATCAAGTGTTATTTAAAAGTTGAACATCTCACAGATGATCAAGTGTTAAAATATTTATTCAAAGAGCCCAAGTTGTATTGAAAAAAGGAAGACATCAATCTTTATCAGTCTCTAATTCCTAATGCTGTTAAGTGAATATTGTACTTTACAGTCAGTCACTCCCAAAATACTCACAATGCAAATATTTTATTTCCTTCAGTTATTTTTCAATTTATCTTCTAATTGGAATTTTAATTCAAAAGCTCCTATTTTTAATGCACTCTAGAAGCCCTCACTGTTCTTTGTCATAACTGCACCATGTTGATGAGAGCTGCATCTCCCCTCTCCTCAGTTAAATCTGTGGTGAAAAATTATATCAAATGAACTGAACTCATTCAGTATCACCAGGATTTTTAGCACCTGAGTAGATGCCTTCTTCAGACAAACTGATTAGGAAATAAATGTAAAACCTTTGCAAAGGATAAGCAATTATTTCTTGACCATGTTACCAAATGAATATTCTCAATGTGTTTAAGACTTCTGGAGTTGCCCTTTCTATAAAAGGTTGAGTTGTGTGCCATGTGATTACCATACTTGATGTTAACGCTTCATACAAGGTGGCAAAGAGGCAGCACTAATGTGGGATATCCTTTTGTATGCAGCAAATATTTGTTGCTTTCATTAGTTGATGAATAAAGCTCTTTTGTACAGTGGCCAAGAAGAATAGAGCCAGGCATTAGATCCAAACAAAGATGTTTATAGCAAGTAGGCAAAGTCAGGAAGAAGCCAGGTAGTCACCTGGGAACTGAGATCTGAGGTAACATGGAATGAGCCTCATGGCAAAATAAAGACTAATAGAAATGTTTAATTTAATTGTGAGAGCTAGTCAGTAATATGCCTGAGTCATTGGCCAAACAAATATAATGAACATTAAGTCTCAGGATGATTATTTCCTAAATGAATATTGGGACCAGTGGACAAAAGCGAAATCAGTCAAGGGGGACTGGGTGGGACAGAAAACATTCAGTTACATTCATCACTTTTAATTATTATGAGGGTGGAAGCCATGTGTAGCATCAATATTTAGAAGGAAGATGGGCAAGACTGGTAGCATCTCTAATGTGTAACCTAATATCCTATCATAGTAAAGAATTAAAACTCTTCCTTTCAACCTAGAGTACTGGTTCTCAATCTTCGCAATATGCTGATCCTTTAATAGAGTTCCTCATGTTCTTGTGACTGCTGAACCATAACATTATTTCATAGCTGTAATTTTGCTCCTACAAATCATAATATAAATATCTGATATGCAGGATATCTGATATTTGACTCACAAAGTGCCTTTGAGGAACAGGGTGAGAACCATTTATCTAAATGATGTAGATGGATTTGTAGTTAGCTATTAGAATATACATGATGCATGGATTATAAAGTTAAATACTTAATAACCCAATCAACACAAAAGGGAAAGAAAGAAGTAACGAGCAGTTTAAAAACAAGGCTAAGCCTTCATCCAGTAACTGATGGAAGCAGAAGCAAACAGCCACAGTTAAACACTGAACTGAATCTAGTATCAGAGATAGGGGTAGAGATGAGCAAATGTGTCAAGACCAGGCTGGAGAAACCCACAGAAACAGCTGACCTGAACAAGGGGGAATGTTCCCTAGACTGATAGCTGGGAAACCAGCCTATCACACTTCCAGAACCCCTGATTCTGATGTCAGTTGGAGGGCTGGTTAATCCATTCAACTCTGGTTGGATCAGTAGTTCTCTCTAGTACACAAACGGACTTTGGAGCCCATTCCACATAGAGGGATAATCTCTCAGCCTATACATGGGGGAGGGTCAAGGCCCTACTCCAAATGATATGAGAGAATTTGAATATGCCTCATGGAAGGTCCCACCCTCCCTGGGGAGCAAAAGAATGGAAGGGATTGTTGGTCAGTGAGTGGCAGCTGAGGATGTAAGGAAATGGGACATGGAATGGTCCTGTAAAAGAATCTTGTTTCTAATATAAAGTTACAAAAAAAGGAAAAAATATACAAAGGACAATATTCCTCTCACTGTGTGAGGAGCTCCAAGCTGTTCTAGAACTATTACATGTTTTGTATTTTAAATTTTCTAGCTAAATAGTCAAGTATGCAACATCTTATGGCATTCCTTATTTCACAAATGTTAATTTTAAATAATGTTTGTTTTTCTCTAAGACTTTCTTTTAAAAGCCTTAAAAGAATCATAATGTATAACACATTTATCTACAATCTACTTTTAAAGCATTCCTATTAATAATGTGGGGAATTTTTTGGTTAGGTATGAAATGGCTTTCTTTATTAGAAAAACTTTAAGCTATTAATATCAAATACATGAGTTCATTACACTGTTGTAATTATGAAGGGGAGGTATTTGAGCTACTGATGCTCATGGCCACCTCCAAACTACATCTCTGTATCAGTTTGAATCATATTGGGGCCCATTTCACCATAGAGTAATCTCTTGCATTATCCTAATGAGCACATATGCTTTATTATGCAAACAGTTGGTTTTATGAGTCAGCTTTGACACTAACATCAGATTCTCTCTCCAAGCTCTGCCTCCTCTAACTCATAGCTGTCTAAATGCATTCCTTGTGCCTGTTACTTAGTTACAGTTAATGGGAGGATATGCAGAGGACAGGCAGACCATGTGTTTACAGACAGCACTAGAGAAACCAGAATTGTTGAACATTGAGGTTTTGTTCCTCGATGGAAGGTATTTACAAGCTTATCTTGTCCAGAAGACAGGAATGGATGTTTTATAATAGCCTGGTGATACTTTACTATCTGTAGGGCCAAGCCTTACATGAATTATCCATTCTTATAAACGAAATAACATACAGATTGCAATAGTGTTTGCTATTATGCTTAGGACAAACCCTTCCTAGAGCTGTGGTTGGAATACAAAATGAAATCAAAACAATGTTTTAAAATGGAAAAATATGTAAAAACTAAATGACTCAGAGTCAGACTCCAGAAGTTTGAAACAGCATGGGTAACTAAGTCAGGTGGAACTTAATTTTCTTCATGCTTCTCTATAGGTCATATATCTGATGGCTGTAAAGGTTTCAGGAAACCACCCCCCCCAGAGGACAATAGGAATCAGAGAGAAAATGTCCAGATCTCATCAGATATAATGAAGGCTATATTCTAAGAAAATAAGATGGTCTACAGAAAGCAAAAAAGCAATAATAAATATAAATACGCTCTTCAAGATTAACATAAAATGTGTTCTCTCTCCTAGACATACTCCCATGTATTTATTTTTATTACCTTTTATATATTTAAACAGCCGTCCTGTGAAGACACTGCTAACCCCATACAGAAGAACTGATTCTAAGGTCTATGTTCAAATCAGTATGAGGCTAGTCTTATCTTATTGAGATGCTTATGATTACATTTTCTTGTTTAAGCAACATGGAGATAAACTATTGATGCAAATTGATATGCAATCATCCTGAGGTATCCATCTTCAATATGAGTTAGTCTACAGATTTATGCATATCTTGGTGTGTTGGCGAGAGTTCTCGAAGCTCTTTATTATCACCTGTCAAGACCTATTGATTAGGTAACTCTTCAAATGTGAAGGTTACAAACTGATCATCAGGAACATTAAATAACATCGCAGGAAATCTGATCCTGCACGTTATGTTGACAACATTCTTTTAGCAGATTCTAATAATGAAACATTAGAACAATTGTCTGAAAGGATGAAGGAAGTTCGTCCTCATTGGGTGTTACAGATTTCCCCAGAAAAGTTACAAAGAGGAGATTCTATTAATTTCTTAGGATACAAGATAGGTTTACAAAGTATCAGACCTCAAAAGGTATAAATTAAAATAGAACATTACCAAACCTGTAATAGTCTTCAGGAACTACTAGGGGAAATTTCTCAACTACAGACAATAAGTGGTGTGGAAGGCTGTTGGGAGCTGCAAAGTACCGCGCCCAAAAGATTGCGCCGGTTTCCGCCTTCCGCCAGCCAGACGGTGAGTGCTCTCTGTGGTAAACAACTCTCAATTTGGTAAAGGCCATGTTTCTTCTTAATTCTGCTTGGAGACAACCTATCCTGGCGCGCCAAGTAGGGTTAGGTGATTGGTACATGTAGACTATATCAGGCCCCGTCTTCCTCTACCCAGGGCCGCCATTCACTGTAAAGCAAGATTCCCGATTAAACCGTGAGAAGAAGGTTCCTCGGTGTTGTGTCGTTCTTGCTGGTCAAGGGTGTACTCGACAAGTGGTGGACCCTACAGGGAATCAGAAATTCTCACAGTCGGGGCGGCGCCGGTAAGTTCCCAAGGTAAGTGGGACAATAAGGTCTGCGGTGAGTGCGTCAATAAGGTCTCTGGTAAAGGAGAAATAAGAACCTTGGTAAAGAGGCAATAAGGTCCCCGGTAAGGAGCAATAAAAGCCCTCTGCAAAGAGGCAATAAAGTCTCCAGAGAGGAGCAAGACTGTTCACGGCAAAAGCGGACCGAAAGTAAAACACTTCACTCCTGCTTTAACTTGCGGAGTGAGAGTAAAGTGAATGGACCCTGCTATTATAGTGGTGATCTGGCTGCTCTTTAACATTGCAGTGTAGGCTTTTGCTTTTTGGTGGTGTTATCTGACTTGCACAACTTCGGAGCCCACAAACTAAAACAAAAGCACAATGGGATCGTCACAATCACATCCAATTTTTCTGGCTCTTCAAGAGCTGCTTCATTCTAAAAAATTAAGGTTAACTAAAGCCACATTGCAGAGGTTCCTGAATGAATGCGAAGCCATTGCACCCTGGTTCACAGAATCAGGCAATCTCTCGGTGGCTAGTTGGGATAAGTTAGGGAAAGACCTTGATTTTGCCTGGGAACAAGGAACGTTGAAGCCGTGTGTTCGGCCGGTATGGTGACTGGTATGCAGCTGTCTAGAGGACCTAGAGGGAAATAAGAAAGCTATAGCAAATGGACAAGCTGCCCTTAAAATGCTTCAAGAAGAAAGATCAGAACAGTCAGAAAGTGAGAGAGGAAAGGAAAAACGGAAAGGGAATAAGAAGCGAGTGTATCCTTCTCTAGGAGAGTTGAGGAAGGAGTTAAAAGAACCAGGAGAGGATTCAGAATCAGAGCAGGATATATGTGAGGATGAGGACCTCACGGAGGATGAGGAGGGAGAGATTATTGAGCTCATGGAAAAACATTCCTTAAAAGTACCAGAAAAACAGCGCCCCAAAATGGCGGCTGTAAAGCAAGGGCACCGCCCTATTGCTCCTCCACCCTACTGCTCACAAGAGGAAGTAGGAGCTCCTGGTTGCTCCACCTTCTGTCCAGAAGTGTGGCGTACTCTTCGTACTAAGTTCCAGATTGCTCGACCACTGGCTTATCTAGTTTTTACAGATGGTAACCAACAGAGATATCATGAGTTGATTGACTTTAAAATAGTCAAAGCTCTGGCAGAGTCAGTACGCACCTATGGGGTGACGGCAGCTTTTACAATTGCTCAGGTAGAAGCACTCAATCGCTTCTGTATGACACCTAGTGATTGGATGAATTTGGTAAGAGCTTGTTTATCGCCAGGACAATATTTGGATTGGAGAGCTTTCCAAGGTGCGGCTGGTAATCCAGGCTGGGATGTGGACATGCTTCTTGGTCAAGGACGTTTTGCACAGCAACAAACAGGTTACACCCCTCAAGTGTATGATCAGATTAACCAAATAGTTTTAGGGCTTGGAAGTCTCTGCCCAACAAAGGTGAGGTCAGTGGAAATCTTACAAAGATATTACAAGGTCCTATGGAACCCTTTTCGAACTTTGTGGCAAGAATGGTGGAATCTGCAGGACGAGTGTTTGGGGATCCAGATGCTGCTATGTCTTTGATCAAACAGCCGATTTATGAACAATGTACAAGGAGTGTAGGGCTGCAATAACTCCATATAAGGGTAAAGGCCTTGAAGTCTGGATGAAGGTCTGTAGGGAGTTAGGGGGCCCACTGACCAATGCTGGCCTAGCAGCTGCTGTGATGCAATTAACTAAGAAAGGCAGAAGTTCAGGAGCTTGCTTTAAATGTGGCAAGCAAGGGCATTTGAGGAAGTAATGCCCAGAAGGAGGAAATACTATAGTCAATAACTCTACCCCACGCTCTAAACAACATCCACAGTGCTCCCAACATTCTCCCAGCCTACAGCTTTGCTGTGGTAAGATGGTCTGTTACTATGGATTTATTCTAAATCCTCCCCAGGAAAAACTATTGAATATTATCCTGCAGCAGTTGCTGACTTAGCTCAAAATGGGATACAGCAATGCATTCAATATTTTGGGAGACTACCAAATAAGATCATAATCCCATTTTCCTAAAATGACTGCAGCTGCTCCTATTACTGGAGCCACAAACGGGCTGTGGAGCCTATATGATAGAGCATCAGGATCCAGTGCAATTTCAATATCAGCCTGGCTCCCCCCAGATTATTGAATGTAAAATTGTTCTTGAAGTGTTTAGAAATTGCCCGTTCTCCTTTAATCTAATTTCTGGTTCGGCATATGTTGTGAATGCTGTTAAGGCCCTGGAGGTTGCACGACCTATCAAACCTAATAGTACAGGTTGCAAACTCTTACAGGAGTTGCAAAAGTTGATCTGGCATCGCAATCAGAAATTTTTTATACAACATATTAGGGCTCATACCAACTTGCATTTGGCAAATGGACATAACTCATTTTTCAGGATTTGGAACACTCAAATATATCCATGTGTCTGTGGATACCTGTTCAGGCATCATCCATGCCACCCCTATGAGTGGGGAAAAGGCTCAAAATGTCATTGGACATTGCCTTGAGGCATGGGCTGCCTGGGGAAAACCACAGCAATTAAAGACTGACAATGGTCCTGCTTACACAGCTCAATCTTTTACCTCCTTCTGTAAACAAATGGAGGTCCAATAAAACCATGGCCTACCTTATAATCCCCAAGGACAAGGAATAGTTGAAAGAGCTCATCGCACATCGGTACCAAGAGGCTAGAGGTTACTACTACTATGAACCAGAACCTTGGGTAGGAAGAGACTTCCCCTGGAGACCACGAAAGTGCCAGGAACCTAGATGTTTCAACTGTTGTAAAATGGGACATACTAAGAGAAACTGTAGACAAACGAATTCTAACAATACCTCATACAGATGGCCACTGCCTTCTGGATTCTGTAGAAGATGTGGTAAGGACAGACACTGGACCAATGAATGTAGATCAACCAGGGACACCAAGAAGGCCCCCACATCGAGAAAGGTCAGGTCATTCCAAGTAGCAGTGAGACAATCTCTCACAGGAACAATAGAGAGTTCTTTGCCTATTGTGAAAAATGATACTGCTCTAGATGGTAGTTTGAATAGTGATAAAGAATCAAGTGTGAATGGACAAAATGAGAAATGCATATTTTGGCAAGCTTCTATTAATGATAAAAAGGCCTCAGTTGAAAGTGAAAATTAATAATAAAGTTATTTCTGGCTTAGTAGACACTGGGGCAGATGTAACTATTATTACTCAAAAGTCTTGGCCTCAGAAATGGCCTCTTAGAGAGGCAAATGTACAATTTTTAGGAATTGGAACTCTATCTAGAGTTCGACAGAGTGTTAACTCAGTGGTCTGCATGGGACCTGAAGGACAGAAAGGGATACTGAAACCATACATGGCAGATATATCTATAAATCTCTGGGGGCATGATCTCTTACAGGAATGGAATACTCAGATTAATATTCGATCCAATGTAAAATACAAATTATGGACAATCTTTAGATAGTAGAAAAGATCTGGTAAGACGCTATGGAAAATGGTTGCCAACCATCCATGTTGTACAGAAACAAGGTATAAATGATGGACATTCAGAGGAGGTAAAGGTCCTGGCATTGAAGTAGCTTACAGATGAACCAGTTTGGGTAGGACAATGGCCTATGACCTCTGCGAAGCTAGAGGCTTTAGAAAAGTTAGTACAGGAACAGATAGATGCTGGACATATAGAGGAATCTACCAGTCCTTGGAATTCTCCTGTATTTGTTATCAAAAAGAAGTCAGGAGAATGGAGAATGCTGACAGACCTCAGAGCCATAAATCAGGTAATTCAACCAATGGGCTGTCTTCAACCTGGAATGCCATTACTTTCCTTAATACCTAAAGGATGGCCTATCATAGTCATTGATCTAAAAGACTGGTTTTTCACAATACCGTTACAGGAAAGTGATAGAGAAAATTTTGCATTTCCTGTACCAGCTCTTAATAATTCACAGCCAGTTAGGAGATATGAGTGGAGTGTTTTGCCACAAGGAATGGTAAATAGTCCTACTTTGTGTCAACAATTTGTACAGCAACCTTTGGAAATAATTCATAAGAAATTTTCACAATCTCTTGTTTTTCATTACATGGATGACATTCTTATATCGGATTCCAATAAAGAAACTTTGGAATGTAGGTTTGAAATGGTGAAGGAAGTTCTGCCACTCTGGGGATTACAGATTGCCCCAGAAACGATACAAAGAGGAGATTCTATTAACTATTTAGGTTACAAGATAGACTTACAAAAACTCAGACCTCAAAAGGTACAAATTAGGAGAGATCGTTATCAAACTTTTAATTCTCTTCAGAAATTATTAGGGGAAATTTCTCAACTACAGACGATTATTGGTGTAGAAGGACATGACTTAAAGCATTTAAAAATGGCCCTTAAAGGTGATAAGGACCTAAACAGTCTAGAATATTATCTGCTGAGGCGGAAAAGAGTTACAATGGGTAGAAAACAGAATATTGGATGCACCTGTGGATCCGATAAACCTTAATTTAGACTGTATTCTGGTTATCTTGCAATCCAGAGAATACTCTTCTGGGATTCTGATGCAGAGGGATGACACTATATTGGAATGGATATTTCTGCCACATAAACACAATAAAAAATTAAAGAAATATATAGAAAAGATTTCTGATTTGAATTTAAAGGGCAAATTAAGACTTTGTCAACTGACTGGAAAAGATACAGCAGAAACTATAGTACCTTTAACTAATGAAGAAATTTCCTCCTTGTGGAAGGATAATGAATATTGGCAAATAGCTATTACTGACTTCTTGGGAACAATTAGCAACAACTATCCCAAAACGGACAGAATTAAATTCATTAAAAAGACAGTCTGGAATCTTCCACGTATTATAAGACAAACTCCCATTTCTGGAGTTCTTACCTTCTACACTGATGAAAACAAATCAGGTAAGGGAGGGTATAAAGCATTAAAGCATGTGAGGTAAGTAAAGTAGTTGAAAGAACATATACATCCATACAGAAGGCAGAATTATATGCAATTCTCATGGTACTTATGGATTTTACAGAACCTCTTAATATAGTTACTGATTCTCAATACACAGAGAGAGGCATGTTACACATTGAGACTGCAGACTTTGTTCATGATAATACAGAATTAACTTCTCTGTTTTTACAATTACAGGAAGCTATCAGAAACAGAAGTAATCCTATATACATTACACATATCAGATACCATATGGGTCTGCCAGGCCCACTAGCACAAGGCAATGATGAGAATGATCGTTTATTAAATGGAAGTGTGCTATAAGCCTCAGAATTTCATAAGAAACATCATGTAAATAGCAAAGGGTTGAAAAGGGACTTCTCCATCACTTGGCAACAAGCCAAGGAGATAGTAAGAAACTGTCCTACTTGTTCCTTTTTTAACCAAACTCCATTGCCAGCAGGTTGTAATCCTAAGGGCATTTGGAGAAATGAGGTTTGGCAGATGGATGTCTTTCACTTTGCAGAGTTTGGAAATTTGAATTATGTGCATCATACTATAGATACATTCTCAGGGTTCCAGTCGGCAACTGCTCTTAACTCTGAAAAAGCTTATTCTGTTATTAAACAACTGCTAGAGGTGATGGCAGTTATGGGTATACCTGCACAAATAAAAACTGACAGTGCTCCATCATATGTCTCCACAAAATTAGAACAATTTTTCAAATACTTTAACATAAAGCATGTCACCGGTATACCACACAATCCTACGGGATAAGCAGTGGTTGAGAGATCTAATAGGACACTAAAGGAGATGCTCAACAAACAAGCTTGGAAGACTAAACCCCCCAAACATAGGTTGCATAATGCCTTATTAACACTAAACTTTCTTAATGCCAATGAAAAAGGACAAACAGCTGCAGAAAGACACTGGACTATGCAGAAAACTGCTGAACTGAATCAGCCAGTATACTTCAAAGATGTACTAATCTCTGTATGGAAACCAGGACATGTGTTCCGTTGGGGTAGGGGGTTTGCATTGGTTTCTACAGGAGAAGAAAAACTTTGGATACCATCAAAGTGGATCAAGAATCGAGTGGAAAAGGATAAACCTCTTGACAAAGACAAATGACAGGTATTCTACTAAGGTATATATTATAAACTAAATAGAAACCTCCCAAAGGAAAGGGAAGAGTTTTGCTTTTATCTTCACAGGAAAACTCATCTCCAGTAGGCAAAGGACACTGCATGGGTAGATGCTTAAGAAGAAAAGGTAGCTATAACCTTTTATATGGATATATAGCTATCACCTTTATGATTGTTAATTTTGGATACTTTACACTGTTAAGTTTTAATCCTCTTTTAGACTAAAAGGGGAATTGTAGGGGAACCTGTAGCCATGCCTGCTTAGGGGCTAGCCACAGTTCTGCCTGAACACGCCTGCAAGGGTGTAGTCAGGGTGATGTAGAGTGAGAGGGTCAGGGCTGTGTTTCACTTACGTTTTCCCCTTTCGGCCTGTATACAGACTGCTGCCATGTCTGCTGCCTAGGTTGCTCTGTAAGTAAGGCTTTTCCCTATTAAATACCCTTATATTTCTACTTGGCTCCAAATTGGTAATTTCCCACTTTAGGACCATGATACAAACATCAAATGCTAAGTAGATGGAGTCATGTGTCCTTTGAAATTTTAACTTGAAGCACTGCTACAGGAAGATGGCAGAGACCACAGACCATGACTTGATAACCGTATTTCTAAAAATTAAATAAACACTAAAGTGTGCTTGTGAATGTCCCCACATTGTCATGTTTTGGAGAACCCGAATGGGATTGACTGTGACTTCTTCAAGGTCCTTTGTGTCCTTTCCAGAATACAGTTAGGGAAGTTTCAATTACTAGGGTTTTAAAAGTGTAAGTTCTTGAGACCAGTGACTTCTGAGCTTTAGCTTAGAATGAGAAATGACACCAGTGGCTGTGTTCCCTGGGGGCTGTGTTCAGGATCTTGAACCTAACAGATGGTACCCATGGGCCCATGTGTGACATGCCCATCACCTGTACTAGAGGAATCAAGATGACTCTGTTGACCTGTGTGATGCTGTAATTCTAGCACTCAAGGCTGAGGCAGGAATATTTTGAGTTTGAGGCTACATAGCAAGACTGTATCCAAACAAATAACAAAACAGAAAAACCAAAAACACCCTCCCCCAAATAACACTTTACCCCTAAAGTGTGTTACAGTTTTAAGAGGCTTGAAGACTTTGTATGAAGGCCCAAATCTCTGCTGTTAAAATTCGCTATGAGATAAACTTCGCTAGTCTGTTCATGGATGGGAACTATGCACTTCATTACATGAAGTTCAAAGGATATGAGAATTTGGAAACTTATATCCTATTTGTATGACTTAGGTTCCCATTGGTATTGCCTTCAACTATGAATTTAGGCAAGTCAATAGCATTATCAGCTCCCCATGAGAAATCAGGTATTTTCACAAAACGTTCTAACCTCTTAAAGTGTGCTTTCCTCTCCTTTGCTATGGTAGTTGGGAGACCAATACTAGATCACAGATGATGCATTTGCATGCATTAGATCACAGCTTTTATTAAAGCTTGACGACTGTTTCTCTACCATTGATTTTCTTTGCAAACCTAGATATTTTGTTTTTATTAATCTGAGAAGGGTTCTAGACTTTGATTTGTGGCAGAGTTGTGGCCCTTGAAAATCTGGTCTGTTTACTGACTAGTTTTAGACTTTGGCATATTTTCAGTCCTGAGAATTAAATAAAGGGCCCAAGTACTAGAATTCAACAGATGTAGGTTTTGATCACAGACCAACTGACAATAAGAGAGCAGAGGCCAAAGGCCATAGGAGGGTTGAGGGTCCATCCAGGGGCGGGGTTGATTCAGCCTGCAAGCACTTGTCCCCTGCCGTTTCCCTATACAACTGCCTTGACTTGGCAACTATATTAGCTTGAAAAGGGTTTTATGCACAACTTTCCCCTCAAAATAGTTGTTCTAGAATAACTTTGCTATCTTCTAGAAAGCTTAGTTGCTAATATACGAAATAATATTAATAAGAAATTCCCAGCAATGTACAGCTTTGTGATTGTGTTCCCTATAAATCAAAGACCATTGATAGTGAAACAATATCTTCTGGATATCAACAATCACGAGAATGCCAACTTAAGGGTTGAAAACACTTATGATAGTTCATACAAAGGCACACTGAAATGTTCTAGAATGCAGGGAGAAAGAAACCCACTACTAGATCTTGTCATGTACCATGAGCTGCGCTGTGGCTTAGATGAAAATGAAGAAGGTTCAAAGACAGTATGGTTAAATGATGAAGTTATTTTTATTTCCATACTTGACAAAATACTCCAGTAAAGTTCAAACTTCTAA